>NW_027315945.1:42829475-42916975 GCF_026437365.1 Eucyclogobius newberryi
CTGGGCGTGTCTTTCGGGCGTGTCTATTTAGGCGTGTCTATCTGGGCGTGTCTGTCTGGGCGTGTCTTTCGGGCGTGTCTGTCTGGGCGTGTCTGTCTGGGCGTGTCTATCTGGGCGTGTCAATCTGGGCGTGTCTGTCTGGGCGTGTCTTTCGGGCGTGTCTATCTGGGCGTGTCTGTCTGGGCGTGTCTTTCGGGCGTGTCTGTCTGGGCGTGTCTTTCGGGCGTGTCTATCTGGGCGTGTCTGTCTGGGCGTGTCTATCTGGGCGTGTCTGTCTGGGCGTGTCTTTCGGGCGTGTCTATCTGGGCGTGTCTATCTGGGCGTGTCTATCTGGGCGTGTCTGTCTGGGCGTGTCTTTCGGGCGTGTCTATCTGGGCGTGTCTGTCTGGGCGTGTCTATCTGGGCGTGTCTGTCTGGGCGTGTCTGTCTGGGCGTGTCTGTCTGGACGTGTCTTTCGGGCGTGTCTATCTGGGCGTGTCTATCTGGGCGTGTCTGTCTGGGCGTGTCTATCTGGGCGTGTCTGTCTAGGCGTGTCTTTTGGGCGTGTCTTTCGGGCGTGTCTTTCGGGCGTGTCTTTCGGGCGTGTCTATTTGGGTGTGTCTTTCGGGCGTGTCTGTCTGGGCGTGTCTGTCTGGGCGTGTCTGTCTGGGCGTGTCTTTCGGGCTTGTCTATCTGGGCGTGTCTTTCTGGCGTGTCTGTCTGGGCGTGTCTTTCGGGCGTGTCTGTCTGGGCGTCTCTTTCGGGCGTGTCTATCTGGGCGTGTCTTTCGGGCGTGTCTGTCTGGGTGTGTCTTTCGGGCGTGTCTTTCGGGCGTGTCTGTCTGGGCGTGTCTTTTGGGCGTGTCTTTCGGGCGTGTCTTTCGGGCGTGTCTTTCGGGCGTGTCTGTCTGGGCGTGTCTTTCGGGCGTGTCTGTCTGGGCGTGTCTTTCGGGCGTGTCTTTCGGGCGTGTCTTTCGGGCGTGTCTGTCTGGGCGTGTCTTTCGGGCGTGTCTTTCGGGCGTGTCTTTCGGGCGTGTCTTTCGGGCGTGTCTTTCGGGCGTGTCTGTCTGGGCGTGTCTTTCGGGCGTGTCTTTCGGGCGTGTCTGTCTGGGCGTGTCTTTCGGGCGTGTCTTTCGGGCGTGTCTTTCGGGCGTGTCTTTCGGGCGTGTCTTTCGGGCGTGTCTGTCTGGGCGTGTCTTTCGGGCGTGTCTGTCTGGGCGTGTCTTTCGGGCGTGTCTTTCGGGCGTGTCTTTCGGGCGTGTCTTTCGGGCGTGTCTGTCTGGGCGTGTCTTTCGGGCGTGTCTTTCGGGCGTGTCTTTCGGGCGTGTCTGTCCGGGCGTGTCTTTCGGGCGTGTCTGTCTGGGCGTGTCTGTCTGGGCGTGTCTTTCGGGCGTGTCTTTCGGGCGTGTCTTTCGGGCGTGTCTTTCGGGCGTGTCTTTCGGGCGTGTCTTTCGGGCGTGTCTTTCGGGCGTGTCTTTCGGGCGTGTCTTTCGGGCGTGTCTTTCGGGCGTGTCTTTCGGGCGTGTCTGTCTGGGCGTGTCTTTCGGGCGTGTCTGTCTGGGCGTGTCTTTCGGGCGTGTCTTTCGGGCGTGTCTTTCGGGCGTGTCTTTCGGGCGTGTCTGTCTGGGCGTGTCTTTCGGGCGTGTCTGTCTGGGCGTGTCTTTCGGGCGTGTCTTTCGGGCGTGTCTTTCGGGCGTGTCTGTCTGGGCGTGTCTTTCGGGCGTGTCTTTCGGGCGTGTCTGTCTGGGCGTGTCTTTCGGGCGTGTCTTTCGGGCGTGTCTTTCGGGGGTGTCTGTCTGGGCGTGTCTTTCGGGCGTGTCTTTCGGGCGTGTCTGTCTGGGCGTGTCTTTCGGGCGTGTCTTTCGGGCGTGTCTTTCGGGCGTGTCTTTCGGGCGTGTCTTTCGGGCGTGTCTTTCGGGCGTGTCTGTCTGGGCGTGTCTTTCGGGCGTGTCTGTCTGGGCGTGTCTTTCGGGCGTGTCTTTCGGGCGTGTCTTTCGGGCGTGTCTGTCTGGGCGTGTCTTTCGGGCGTGTCTTTCGGGCGTGTCTTTCGGGCGTGTCTTTCGGGCGTGTCTTTCGGGCGTGTCTGTCTGGGCGTGTCTGTCTGGGCGTGTCTGTCTGGGCGTGTCTTTCGGGCGTGTCTTTCGGGCGTGTCTTTCGGGCGTGTCTGTCTGGGCGTGTCTTTCGGGCGTGTCTTTCGGGCGTGTCTTTCGGGCGTGTCTTTCGGGCGTGTCTGTCTGGGCGTGTCTTTCGGGCGTGTCTGTCTGGGCGTGTCTTTCGGGCGTGTCTTTCGGGCGTGTCTTTCGGGCGTGTCTGTCTGGGCGTGTCTTTCGGGCGTGTCTGTCTGGGCGTGTCTTTCGGGCGTGTCTTTCGGGCGTGTCTTTCGGGCGTGTCTGTCTGGGCGTGTCTTTCGGGCGTGTCTTTCGGGCGTGTCTTTCGGGCGTGTCTGTCTGGGCGTGTCTTTCGGGCGTGTCTGTCTGGGCGTGTCTTTCGGGCGTGTCTTTCGGGCGTGTCTTTCGGGCGTGTCTTTCGGGCGTGTCTTTCGGGCGTGTCTGTCTGGGCGTGTCTTTCGGGCGTGTCTTTCGGGCGTGTCTGTCTGGGCGTGTCTTTCGGGCGTGTCTTTCGGGCGTGTCTTTCGGGCGTGTCTTTCGGGCGTGTCTTTCGGGCGTGTCTTTCGGGCGTGTCTGTCTGGGCGTGTCTGTCTGGGCGTGTCTTTCGGGCGTGTCTTTCGGGCGTGTCTTTCGGGCGTGTCTTTCGGGCGTGTCTTTCGGGCGTGTCTTTCGGGCGTGTCTTTCGGGCGTGTCTTTCGGGCGTGTCTTTCGGGCGTGTCTTTCGGGCGTGTCTGTCTGGGCGTGTCTTTCGGGCGTGTCTGTCTGGGCGTGTCTTTCGGGCGTGTCTTTCGGGCGTGTCTTTCGGGCGTGTCTTTCGGGCGTGTCTGTCTGGGCGTGTCTTTCGGGCGTGTCTGTCTGGGCGTGTCTTTCGGGCGTGTCTTTCGGGCGTGTCTTTCGGGCGTGTCTGTCTGGGCGTGTCTTTCGGGCGTGTCTTTCGGGCGTGTCTGTCTGGGCGTGTCTTTCGGGCGTGTCTTTCGGGCGTGTCTTTCGGGGGTGTCTGTCTGGGCGTGTCTTTCGGGCGTGTCTTTCGGGCGTGTCTGTCTGGGCGTGTCTTTCGGGCGTGTCTTTCGGGCGTGTCTTTCGGGCGTGTCTTTCGGGCGTGTCTTTCGGGCGTGTCTGTCTGGGCGTGTCTTTCGGGCGTGTCTGTCTGGGCGTGTCTTTCGGGCGTGTCTTTCGGGCGTGTCTTTCGGGCGTGTCTTTCGGGCGTGTCTTTCGGGCGTGTCTTTCGGGCGTGTCTTTCGGGCGTGTCTTTCGGGCGTGTCTGTCTGGGCGTGTCTGTCTGGGCGTGTCTGTCTGGGCGTGTCTTTCGGGCGTGTCTTTCGGGCGTGTCTTTCGGGCGTGTCTGTCTGGGCGTGTCTTTCGGGCGTGTCTTTCGGGCGTGTCTTTCGGGCGTGTCTTTCGGGCGTGTCTGTCTGGGCGTGTCTTTCGGGCGTGTCTGTCTGGGCGTGTCTTTCGGGCGTGTCTTTCGGGCGTGTCTTTCGGGCGTGTCTGTCTGGGCGTGTCTTTCGGGCGTGTCTGTCTGGGCGTGTCTTTCGGGCGTGTCTTTCGGGCGTGTCTTTCGGGCGTGTCTGTCTGGGCGTGTCTTTCGGGCGTGTCTTTCGGGCGTGTCTTTCGGGCGTGTCTGTCTGGGCGTGTCTTTCGGGCGTGTCTGTCTGGGCGTGTCTTTCGGGCGTGTCTTTCGGGCGTGTCTTTCGGGCGTGTCTTTCGGGCGTGTCTTTCGGGCGTGTCTGTCTGGGCGTGTCTTTCGGGCGTGTCTTTCGGGCGTGTCTGTCTGGGCGTGTCTTTCGGGCGTGTCTTTCGGGCGTGTCTTTCGGGCGTGTCTTTCGGGCGTGTCTTTCGGGCGTGTCTTTCGGGCGTGTAGGGGTCATTTCAGACCTTGGTCCAGGAGAACCTCGATCTCCAACAAATCCTGGGAAAACAAAGATTGACCGAGCGTCACATGAAGCTCCAAAACTTCAGTGATAAACACGTCTCACCGCGGGACGTCCCGGATCGAACACGCCCCGGATCGACCACGCCCCAGATCGACCACGCCCCGGATCGACCACGCCCCGGATCGATCACGCCCCAGATCGACCACGCCCCGGATGAAACACGCCCCAAGTCTCATTCTTTAACGACCAATCAGTGGTCAATAAAAGCAAAGCTTTTTATGCAGTGAAATCCCACCTGAAAGAGAAGAACATGGACTTGTGATCTGAGACAGCAGCGAGACCTCGTCATGTCCACAAAGTGTCCTACATATGTCATGTCCACACAGTGTCCTACATGTGTCATGTCCACAAAGTGTCCTACATGTGTCATGTCCACACAACGTCCTACATATGTCATGTCCACACAACGTCCTACATATGTCATGTCCACACAACGTCCTACAGTGTGTCATGTCCACAAAGTGTCCTACATGTGTCATGTCCACAAAGTGTCCTACATGTGTCATGTCCACACAGCGTCCTACATATGTCATGTCCACACAACGTCCTACATGTGTCATGTCCACACAGCGTCCTACATATGTCATGTCAACACAGCGTCCTACATGTGTCATGTCCACACAACGTCCTACAGTGTGTCATGTCCACACAACGTCCTACATATGTCATGTCAACACAGCGTCCTACATGTGTCATGTCCACACAACGTCCTACATATGTCATGTCCACACAACGTCCTACATATGTCATGTCCACACAACGTCCTACATATGTCATGTCCACACAACGTCCTACATATGTCATGTCAACACAGCGTCCTACATGTGTCATGTCCACACAACGTCCTACATATGTCATGTCCACACAACGTCCTACATATGTCATGTCCACACAACGTCCTACATATGTCATGTCCACACAACGTCCTACATGTGTCATGTCCACACAACGTCCTACATATGTCATGTCCACACAACGTCCTACATATGTCATGTCCACACAACGTCCTACATATGTCATGTCCACACAACGTCCTACAGTGTGTCATGTCCACACAGCGTCCTACATGTGTCATGTCCACACAGTGTCCTACATGTGTCATGTCCACACAGCGTCCTACATATGTCATGTCCACACAACGTCCTACATATGTCATGTCCACACAACGTCCTACAGTGTGTCATGTCCACACAGCGTCCTACATGTGTCATGCAAACACAGCGTCCTACATGTGTCATGTCCACAAAGTGTCCTACATGTGTCATGTCCACACAGCGTCCTACATATGTCATGTCCACACAGCGTCCTACATGTGTCATGTCCACACAGCGTCCTACATGTGTCATGTCCACACAGCGTCCTACATATGTCATGTCCACACAACGTCCTACATGTGTCATGTCCACACAGCGTCCTACATATGTCATGTCAACACAGCGTCCTACATGTGTCATGTCCACACAACGTCCTACAGTGTGTCATGTCCACACAGCGTCCTACATGTGTCATGCAAACACAGCGTCCTACATGTGTCATGTCCACACAGCGTCCTACATGTGTCATGTCCACACAGCGTCCTACATGTGTCATGTCCACACAGCGTCCTACAGTGTGTCATGTCCACACAGCGTCCTACATGTGTCATGTCCACACAGCGTCCTACATGTGTCATGTCCACACAACGTCCTACATGTGTCATGTCCACACAGCGTCCTACATGTGTCCCACACAGTGTCCTACATGTGTCATGTCAACTGTCCACACAGCGTCCACAGTGTGTCATGTCCACACAGCGTCCTACATGTGTCATGTCCACACAGCGTCCTACATGTGTCATGTCCACACAGCGTCCTACATGTGTCATGTCCACACAGCGTCCTACATGTGTCATGTCCACACATCGTCCTACATGTGTCATGTCCACACAGCGTCCTACATGTGTCATGTCCACACAGCGTCCTACATGTGTCATGTCCATACAGCGTCCTACATGTGTCATGTCCACACAGCGTCCTACATGTGTCATGTCCACACAGCGTCCTACATGTGTCATGTCCACACAGCGTCCTACAGTGTGTCATGTCCACACAGCATCCTACATGTGTCATGTCCACACAGCGTCCTACATGTGTCATGTCCACACAGCATCCTACATGTGTCATGTCAACACAGCGTCCTACATGTGTCATGTCCACACAGTGTCCTACATGTGTCATGTCCACACAGCGTCCTACATGTGTCATGTCCACACAGCGTCCTACAGTGTGTCATGTCCACACAGCGTCCTACATGTGTCATGCAAACACAGCGTCCTACATGTGTCATGTCCACACAGCGTCCTACATGTGTCATGTCCACACAGCGTCCTACATGTGTCATGTCAACACAGCGTCCTACATGTGTCATGTCCACACAGCGTCCTACATGTGTCATGTCCACACAGTGTCCTACATGTGTCATGTCCACACAGCGTCCTACATGTGTCATGTCCACACAGCGTCCTACATGTGTCATGTCCACACAGCGTCCTACAGTGTGTCATGTCCACACAGCATCCTACATGTGTCATGTCCACACAGCGTCCTACATGTGTCATGTCCACACAGCGTCCTACATGTGTCATGTCCACACAGTGTTCTACATGTGTCATGTCCACACAGCATCCTACATGTGTCATGTCCACACAGCGTCCTACATGTGTCATGTCCACACAGCGTCCTACATGTGTCATGTCCACACAGCGTCCTACATGTGTCATGTCCACACAGCGTCCTACATGTGTCATGTCCACACAGCGTACTGTAATGTACTTTAGAAGTTACTTTAGAATGTGGGACGGGACAGAGAGAGGGACAGACATCAGAATTTTTTTTTTAAAATGACTATCAAACTTAATTAGGACTTAATTTGCTAAACTTTGGACCATCTGGAATTTTTTATTTTGATTTGATAATGACGTGAATTATTTCATTTTGTTATCGTCTGGTTGATTTCTTTTTATATTTTTATTTGTTATTATTTGTTCCATGTTCTGTGTTTTATACTTAAAAAAAGAACTAACAGAACAAGTAGAACAATAACAGAGAGGAAACTCAATAACCTGGTTTAGTCCTGGTTTAGTCCTGGTTTAGTCCTGGTTTAGTCCTGGTTTAGTCCTGGTTTAGACCCTTTCTGGATCTCTTGTGTTGGATGATGCTGAGGCGCGTGCAGATGCGCAGGAATGCGGCTGTGACGTCAGCGCGCTGTTTCTATATTTACACACATGCGCACGAGGCTCGCGCACGCGGCTGCACGCGCCTCGTCATAAACCTGAGCTAAAGCTTTGGTTAAAGCGCTGACACTGACCGTGAGTCCGCCCCGGG
This sequence comes from Eucyclogobius newberryi, assembly GCF_026437365.1. Classification (NCBI taxonomy): domain Eukaryota; kingdom Metazoa; phylum Chordata; class Actinopteri; order Gobiiformes; family Gobiidae; genus Eucyclogobius; species Eucyclogobius newberryi. Next base: position 42,836,858 of record NW_027315945.1, read on the forward strand.
GCCGCTGCGCTCTGTGGCCGCCCTCAGCATCACTCAGGCCGGCTTCAGTCCGCGCGCACTGCCGCTGTCCGCTCTGGAGCTGGAAGATGCGGCGCTTCCGCAGAAACATCCGCGTGAACGCGCAGTGTCGCCCCCGCGGCTCACGCACAGCGGGCACGCGCACGCTCTCCCTCTGCTCTGAGCGTGCGCGCGCACCGCAGACAGATGTGCACAGGCACGTGCACGAGAGCTCTGCTCCTCTTCACCTGCTCCTCTTCATCTGCTCCTCTTCACCTGCTCCTCTTCACCTGCTCCTCTTCATCTGCTCCTCTTCATCTACTCCTCTTCACCTGCTCCTCTTCATCTGCTCCTCTTCATCTGCTCCTCTTCATCTGCTCCTCTTCACCTGCTCCTCTTCACCTGCTCCTCTTCATCTGCTCCTCTTCACCTGCTCCTCTTCACCTGCTCCTCTTCACCTGCTCCTCTTCATCTGCTCCTCTTCACCTGCTCCTCTTCACCTGCTCCTCTTCACCTGCTCCTCTTCATCTGCTCCTCTTCATCTGCTCCTCTTCATCTGCTCCTCTTAATCTGCTCCTCTTCACCTGCTCCTCTTCACCTGCTCCTCTTCATCTGCTCCTCTTCATCTGCTCCTCTTCACCTGCTCCTCTTCATCTGCTCCTCTTCATCTGCTCCTCTTCATCTGCTCCTCTTCATCTGCTCCTCTTCATCTGCTCCTCTTCATCTGCTCCTCTTAATCTGCTCCTCTTCATCTGCTCCTCTTCACCTGCTCCTCTTCACCTGCTCCTCTTCATCTGCTCCTCTTCACCTGCTCCTCTTCATCTGCTCCTCTTCACCTGCTCCTCTTCATCTGCTCCTCTTCATCTGCTCCTCTTCATCTGCTCCTCTTCACCTGCTCCTCTTCATCTGCTCCTCTTCACCTGCTCCTCTTCATCTGCTCCTCTTCACCTGCTCCTCTTCATCTGCTCCTCTTCATCTGCTCCTCTTCACCTGCTCCTCTTCATCTGCTCCTCTTCATCTGCTCCTCTTCACCTGCTCCTCTTCATCTGCTCCTCTTCATCTGCTCCTCTTCACCTGCTCCTCTTCACCTGCTCCTCTTCATCTGCTCCTCTTCACCTGCTCCTCTTCATCTGCTTCCCTTCACCTTCTCCTCTTCACCTGCTCCTCTTCACCTGCTCCTCTTCACCTTCTCCTCTTCACCTGCTCCTCTTCATCTGCTCCTCTTCATCTGCTCCTCTTCACCTGCTCCTCTTCATCTGCTCCTCTTCATCTGCTCCTCTTCATCTGCTCCTCTTAATCTGCTCCTCTTCACCTGCTCCTCTTCACCTGCTCCTCTTCATCTGCTCCTCTTCATCTGCTCCTCTTCACCTTCTCCTCTTCATCTGCTCCTCTTCATCTGCTCCTCTTCACCTGCTCCTCTTCATCTGCTCCTCTTCATCTGCTCCTCTTCACCTGCTCCTCTTCATCTGCTCCTCTTCATCTGCTCCTCTTCACCTGCTCCTCTTCATCTGCTCCTCTTCATCTGCTCCTCTTCATCTGCTCCTCTTCACCTGCTCCTCTTCATCTGCTCCTCTTCATCTGCTCCTCTTCACCTGCTCCTCTTCACCTGCTCCTCTTCACCTGCTCCTCTTCATCTGCTCCTCTTCACCTGCTCCTCTTCATCTGCTCCTCTTCACCTGCTCCTCTTCATCTGCTCCTCTTCATCTGCTCCTCTTCACCTGCTCCTCTTCATCTGCTCCTCTTCATCTGCTCCTCTTCACCTGCTCCTCTTCACCTGCTCCTCTTCACCTGCTCCTCTTCATCTGCTCCTCTTCACCTGCTCCTCTTCATCTGCTCCTCTTCACCTGCTCCTCTTCATCTGCTCCTCTTCATCTGCTCCTCTTCATCTGCTCCTCTTCATCTGCTCCTCTTCATCTGCTCCTCTTCATCTGCTCCTCTTAATCTGCTCCTCTTCATCTGCTCCTCTTCATCTGCTCCTCTTCACCTGCTCCTCTTCATCTGCTCCTCTTCACCTGCTCCTCTTCATCTGCTCCTCTTCACCTGCTCCTCTTCATCTGCTCCTCTTCATCTGCTCCTCTTCATCTGCTCCTCTTCATCTGCTCCTCTTCACCTGCTCCTCTTCATCTGCTCCTCTTCATCTGCTCCTCTTCACCTGCTCCTCTTCATATGCTCCTCTTCACCTGCTCCTCTTCACCTGCTCCTCTTCACCTGCTCCTCTTCATCTGCTCCTCTTCACCTGCTCCTCTTCACCTGCTCCTCTTCACCTTCTCCTCTTCACCTGCTCCTCTTCATCTGCTCCTCTTCATCTGCTCCTCTTCACCTGCTCCTCTTCATCTGCTCCTCTTCATCTGCTCCTCTTCATCTGCTCCTCTTCATCTGCTCCTCTTCACCTGCTCCTCTTCACCTGCTCCTCTTCATCTGCTCCTCTTCATCTGCTCCTCTTCATCTGCTCCTCTTCACCTTCTCCTCTTCATCTGCTCCTCTTCATCTGCTCCTCTTCATCTGCTCCTCTTCACCTGCTCCTCTTCATCTGCTCCTCTTCACCTGCTCCTCTTCATCTGCTCCTCTTCACCTTCTCCTCTTCATCTGCTCCTCTTCATCTGCTCCTCTTCATCTGCTCCTCTTCACCTGCTCCTCTTCATCTGCTCCTCTTCACCTGCTCCTCTTCATCTGCTCCTCTTCACCTTCTCCTCTTCACCTGCTCCTCTTCATCTGCTCCTCTTCATCTACTCCTCTTCACCTGCTCCTCTTCATCTGCTCCTCTTCATCTGCTCCTCTTCATCTGCTCCTCTTCACCTGCTCCTCTTCACCTGCTCCTCTTCATCTGCTCCTCTTCACCTGCTCCTCTTCACCTGCTCCTCTTCACCTGCTCCTCTTCATCTGCTCCTCTTCACCTGCTCCTCTTCACCTTCTCCTCTTCATATGCTCCTCTTCATCTGCTCCTCTTCATCTGCTCCTCTTCACCTGCTCCTCTTCATCTGCTCCTCTTCATCTGCTCCTCTTCACCTGCTCCTCTTCATCTGCTCCTCTTCATCTGCTCCTCTTCACCTGCTCCTCTTCATCTGCTCCTCTTCACCTGCTCCTCTTCATCTGCTCCTCTTCACCTTCTCCTCTTCATCTGCTCCTCTTCATCTGCTCCTCTTCACCTGCTCCTCTTCATCTGCTCCTCTTCATCTGCTCCTCTTCACCTGCTCCTCTTCATCTGCTCCTCTTCACCTGCTCCTCTTCATCTGCTCCTCTTCATCTGCTCCTCTTCATCTGCTCCTCTTCATCTGCTCCTCTTCACCTGCTCCTCTTCATCTGCTCCTCTTCACCTTCTCCTCTTCATCTGCTCCTCTTCACCTGCTCCTCTTCATCTGCTCCTCTTCACCTGCTCCTCTTCATCTGCTCCTCTTCATCTGCTCCTCTTCACCTGCTCCTCTTCATCTGCTCCTCTTCATCTGCTCCTCTTCACCTGCTCCTCTTCATCTGCTCCTCTTCATCTGCTCCTCTTCACCTGCTCCTCTTCACCTGCTCCTCTTCATCTGCTCCTCTTCACCTGCTCCTCTTCATCTGCTCCTCTTCACCTTCTCCTCTTCACCTGCTCCTCTTCACCTGCTCCTCTTCATCTGCTCCTCTTCATCTGCTCCTCTTCATCTGCTCCTCTTCACCTGCTCCTCTTCATCTGCTCCTCTTCATCTGCTCCTCTTCACCTGCTCCTCTTCACCTGCTCCTCTTCACCTGCTCCTCTTCATCTGCTCCTCTTCACCTGCTCCTCTTCATCTGCTCCTCTTCACCTGCTCCTCTTCATCTGCTCCTCTTCATCTGCTCCTCTTAATCTGCTCCTCTTCACCTGCTCCTCTTCACCTGCTCCTCTTCATCTGCTCCTCTTCATCTGCTCCTCTTCACCTTCTCCTCTTCATCTGCTCCTCTTCATCTGCTCCTCTTCACCTGCTCCTCTTCATCTGCTCCTCTTCATCTGCTCCTCTTCACCTTCTCCTCTTCATCTGCTCCTCTTCACCTGCTCCTCTTCATCTGCTCCTCTTCACCTGCTCCTCTTCATCTGCTCCTCTTCATCTGCTCCTCTTCACCTGCTCCTCTTCATCTGCTCCTCTTCATCTGCTCCTCTTCACCTGCTCCTCTTCATCTGCTCCTCTTCATCTGCTCCTCTTCACCTGCTCCTCTTCACCTGCTCCTCTTCATCTGCTCCTCTTCACCTGCTCCTCTTCATCTGCTCCTCTTCACCTTCTCCTCTTCACCTGCTCCTCTTCATCTGCTCCTCTTCATCTGCTCCTCTTCACCTTCTCCTCTTCACCTGCTCCTCTTCATCTGCTCCTCTTCATCTGCTCCTCTTCATCTGCTCCTCTTCACCTTCTCCTCTTCACCTGCTCCTCTTCATCTGCTCCTCTTCACCTGCTCCTCTTCATCTGCTCCTCTTCATCTGCTCCTCTTCATCTGCTCCTCTTCACCTGCTCCTCTTCATCTGCTCCTCTTCATCTGCTCCTCTTCACCTGCTCCTCTTCACCTGCTCCTCTTCACCTGCTCCTCTTCATCTGCTCCTCTTCACCTGCTCCTCTTCATCTGCTCCTCTTCACCTGCTCCTCTTCATCTGCTCCTCTTCACCTGCTCCTCTTCATCTGCTCCTCTTCATCTGCTCCTCTTAATCTGCTCCTCTTCACCTGCTCCTCTTCATCTGCTCCTCTTCATCTGCTCCTCTTCATCTGCTCCTCTTCACCTTCTGCTCTTCATCTGCTCCTCTTCATCTGCTCCTCTTCATCTGCTCCTCTTCACCTGCTCCTCTTCATCTGCTCCTCTTCATCTGCTCCTCTTCACCTGCTCCTCTTCATCTGCTCCTCTTCACCTGCTCCTCTTCATCTGCTCCTCTTCACCTGCTCCTCTTCACCTGCTCCTCTTCATCTGCTCCTCTTCACCTGCTCCTCTTCATCTGCTCCTCTTCACCTGCTCCTCTTCATCTGCTCCTCTTCACCTGCTCCTCTTCATCTGCTCCTCTTCATCTGCTCCTCTTCATCTGCTCCTCTTCACCTGCTCCTCTTCACCTGCTCCTCTTCATCTGCTCCTCTTCACCTGCTCCTCTTCATCTGCTCCTTTTCACCTGCTCCTCTTCATCTGCTCCTCTTCACCTGCTCCTCTTCATCTGCTCCTCTTCATCTGCTCCTCTTCATCTGCTCCTCTTCACCTTCTCCCCTTCATCTGCTCCTCTTCACCTGCTCCTCTTCACCTGCTCCTCTTCATCTGCTCCTCTTCATCTGCTCCTCTTCATCTGCTCCTCTTCATCTGCTCCTCTTCACCTGCTCCTCTTCACCTGCTCCTCTTCATCTGCTCCTCTTCACCTGCTCCTCTTCATCTGCTCCTCTTCATCTGCTCCTCTTAATCTGCTCCTCTTCACCTGCTCCTCTTCACCTGCTCCTCTTCATCTGCTCCTCTTCATCTGCTCCTCTTCATCTGCTCCTCTTCACCTTCTCCTCTTCATCTGCTCCTCTTCATCTGCTCCTCTTCATCTGCTCCTCTTCACCTGCTCCTCTTCATCTGCTCCTCTTCATCTGCTCCTCTTCACCTGCTCCTCTTCATCTGCTCCTCTTCATCTGCTCCTCTTCACCTGCTCCTCTTCATCTGCTCCTCTTCATCTGCTCCTCTTCACCTGCTCCTCTTCACCTGCTCCTCTTTATCTGCTCCTCTTCACCTGCTCCTCTTCATCTGCTCCTCTTCACCTGCTCCTCTTCATCTGCTCCTCTTCACCTGCTCCTCTTCATCTGCTCCTCTTCACCTGCTCCTCTTCATCTGCTCCTCTTCACCTGCTCCTCTTCATCTGCTCCTCTTCATCTGCTCCTCTTCACCTGCTCCTCTTCATCTGCTCCATTTCATCTGCTCCTCTTCATCTGCTCCTCTTCATCTGCTCCTCTTCACCTGCTCCTCTTCACCTGCTCCTCTTCACCTGCTCCTCTTTATCTGCTCCTCTTCACCTGCTCCTCTTCATCTGCTCCTCTTCACCTGCTCCTCTTCATCTGCTCCTCTTCACCTTCTCCTCTTCATCTGCTCCTCTTCATCTGCTCCTCTTCATCTGCTCCTCTTCACCTGCTCCTCTTCATCTGCTCCTCTTCACCTGCTCCTCTTCATCTGCTCCTCTTCACCTGCTCCTCTTCATCTGCTCCTCTTCACCTGCTCCTCTTCATCTGCTCCTCTTCATCTGCTCCTCTTCACCTGCTCCTCTTCATCTGCTCCATTTCATCTGCTCCTCTTCACCTGCTCCTCTTCACCTGCTCCTCTTTATCTGCTCCTCTTCACCTGCTCCTCTTCATCTGCTCCTCTTCACCTGCTCCTCTTCATCTGCTCCTCTTCACCTTCTCCTCTTCATCTGCTCCTCTTCATCTGCTCCTCTTCATCTGCTCCTCTTCACCTGCTCCTCTTCATCTGCTCCTCTTCACCTGCTCCTCTTCATCTGCTCCTCTTCACCTTCTCCTCTTCATCTGCTCCTCTTCATCTGCTCCTCTTCATCTGCTCCTCTTCACCTGCTCCTCTTCATCTGCTCCTCTTCATCTGCTCCTCTTCATCTGCTCCTCTTCACCTGCTCCTCTTCATCTGCTCCTCTTCATCTGCTCCTCTTCACCTGCTCCTCTTCATCTGCTCCTCTTCACCTGCTCCTCTTCATCTGCTCCTCTTCATCTGCTCCTCTTCACCTGCTCCTCTTCATCTGCTCCTCTTCATCTGCTCCTCTTCATCTGCTCCTCTTCACCTGCTCCTCTTCATCTGCTCCTCTTCACCTGCTCCTCTTCATCTGCTCCTCTGTCTGTGTCTCTGTCTCTGTTTCTGTCTCTGTTTCTGTCTCTGTCTCTGTCTCTGCTCCTGTCGTCTCTGTCTCTGTCTCTGCTCCTGTCGTCTCTGTCTCTGTCTCTGTCTTTGTCACTGCTCCTGACGTCTCTGTCTCTGTCCCTGTTTCTGTCTCTGTCTCTGCTCCTGTCGTCTCTGTCTTTGTCTCTGCTCCTGTCGTCTCTGTCTCTGTTTCTGTCTCTGTCTCTGCTCCTGTCGTCTCTGTCTTTGTCTCTGCTCCTGTCGTCTCTGTCTCTGTCTCTGTCTTTGTCACTGCTCCAGTCGTCTCTGTCTCTGTCCCTGTTTCTGTCTCTGTCTCTGCTCCTGTCGTCTCTGTCTTTGTCTCTGCTCCTGTCGTCTCTGTCTCTGTTTCTGTCTCTGTCTCTGCTCCTGTCGTCTCTGTCTTTGTCTCTGCTCCTGTCGTCTCTGTCTCTGTCTCTGTCTTTGTCTCTGCTCCTGTCGTCTCTGTCTCTGTCTCTGTCTCTGTTTCTGTCTCTGTTTCTGTCTCTGTTTCTGTCTCTGTATCTGTCTTTGTCTCTGCTCCTGTCGTCTCTGTCTCTGCTCCTGTCGTCTCTGTCTCTGTTTCTGTCTCTGTCTCTGTTTCTGCTCCTGTCGTCTATGTCTTTGTCTCTGCTCCTGTCGTCTCTGTCTCTGTCTCTGCTCCTGTCGTCTCTGTATTTGTCTCTGCTCCTGTCGTCTCTGTCTCTGTCTCTGCTCCTGTCGTCTCTGTCTTTGTCTCCGTCTCTGTCACTGCTCCTGTCGTCTCTGTCTCTGTCTCTGTTTCTGTCTCTGTTTCTGTCTCTGTCTCTGTCTCTGTCTCTGCTCCTGTCGTCTCTGTCTCTGTCTCTGCTCCTGTCGTCTCTGTCTTTGTCTCTGTCTATGTCACTGCTCCTGTCGTCTCTGTCTCTGTCTCTGTTTCTGTTTCTGTCTCTGTCTTTGTCTCTGCTCCTGTCGTCTCTGTCTTTGTCTCTGTCTATGTCACTGCTCCTGTCGTCTCTGTCTCTGTCTCTGCTCCTGTCGTCTCTGTCTTTGTCTCTGCTCCTGTCGTCTCTGTCTCTGTTTCTGTCTCTGTCTCTGTCTCTGCTCCTGTCGTCTCTGTCTTTGTCTCTACTCCTGTCGTCTCTGTCTCTGACTTTGTCTCTGCTCCTGTCGTCTCTGTTTCTGTCTCTGTTTCTGTCTCTGCTCCTGTCGTCTCTGTCTTTGTGTCTGCTCCTGTCGTCTCTGTCTCTGTCTCTGCTCCTGTCGTCTCTGTCTTTGTCTCTGTCTCTGTCACTGCTCCTGTCGTCTCTGTCTCTGTCTCTGTTTCTGTTTCTGTCTCTGTCTCTGCTCCTGTCGTCTCTGTCTTTGTCTCTGCTCCTGTCGTCTCTGTCTCTGCCTCTGTCTTTGTCACTGCTCCTGTGGTCTCTGTCTCTGTCTCTGTTTCGTTCTCTGTCTCTGTCTCTGTCTCTGTCCCTTCTCCTGTCGTCTCTGTCTCTGTCTCTGCTCCTGTCGTCTCTGTCTTTGTCCCTGCTCCTGTCGTCTCTGTCTCCGCTCCTGTCATCTCTGTCTCTGTCTCTATCACTGCTCCTGTCGTCTCTGTCTCTGTCTCTGTCTTTGTCACTGCTCCTGTGGTCTCTGTCTCTGTCTCTGTTTCGTTCTCTGTCTCTGTCTCTGTCTCTGTCCCTTCTCCTGTCGTCTCTGTCTCTGTCTCTGCTCCTGTCGTCTCTGTCTTTGTCCCTGCTCCTGTCGTCTCTGTCTCTGCTCCTGTCGTCTCTGTCTCTGTTTCTGTCTCTGTCTCTGTCTCTGCTCCTGTCGTCTCTGTCTTTGTCTCTTCTCCTGTCGTCTCTGTCTCTGTTTCTGTCTCTGTCTCTGTCTCTGCTCCTGTCGTCTCTGTCTTTGTCTCTGCTCCTGTCGTCTCTGTCTCTGACTTTGTCTCTGCTCCTGTCGTCTCTGTTTCTGTCTCTGTCTCTGTTTCTGTCTCTGTTTCTGTCTCTGCTCCTGTCGTCTCTGTCTTTGTGTCTGCTCCTGTCGTCTCTGTCTCTGTCTCTGCTCCTGTCGTCTCTGTCTTTGTCTCTGTCTCTGTCACTGCTCCTGTCGTCTCTGTCTCTGTCTCTGTTTCTGTTTCTGTCTCTGTCTCTGCTCCTGTCGTCTCTGTCTATGTCTCTGCTCCTGTCGTCTCTGTCTCTGTTTCTGTCTCTGTCTCTGCTCCTGTCGTCTCTGTCTTTGTCTCTGCTCCTGTCGTCTCTGTCTCTGTCTCTGTCTTTGTCACTGCTCCTGTCGTCTCTGTCTCTGTCTCTGTTTCGTTCTCTGTCTCTGTCTCTGTCCCTTCTCCTGTCGTCTCTGTCTCTGTCTCTGCTCCTGTCGTCTCTGTCTTTGTCCCTGCTCCTGTCGTCTCTGTCTCCGCTCCTGTCATCTCTGTCTCTGTCTCTATCACTGCTCCTGTCGTCTCTGTCTCTGCTCCTGTCGTCTCTGTCTCTGCTCCTGTCGTCTCTGTCTCTGTCTCTGCTCCTGTCGTCTCTTTCCCTGTCTCTGTCACTGCTCCTGTCGTCTCTTTCTCTGTCTCTGTCTCTGTCTCTGTCTCTGCTCCTGTCATCTCTGTCTCTGTCTCTGTCACTGCTCCTATCGTCTCTGTCTCTGCTCCTGTCGTCTCTGTCTCTGCTCCTGTCATCTCTGTCTCTGCTCCTGTCGTCTCTGTCTCTGCTCCTGTCCTCTCTGTCTCTGTCTCTGTCACTGCTCCTGTCGTCTCTTTCTCTGTCTCTGTTTCTGTCTCTGTCTCTGTCTCTGCTCCTGTCGTCTCTGTCTCTGTCTCTGCTCCTGTCGTCTCCGTCTTTGTCTCTGCTCCTGTCGTCTCTGTCTCTGTCTCTGCTCCTGTCGTCTCTGTCTTTGTCTCTGTCTCTGTCACTGCTCCTGTCGTCTCTGTCTCTGTTTCTGTCTCTGTCTCTGCTCCTGTCGTCTCTGTCTTTGTCTCTGTCTCTGTCACTGCTCCTGTCGTCTCTGTCTCTGTCTCTGTTTCTGTTTCTGTCTCTGTCTCTGCTCCTGTCGTCTCTGTCAATGTCTCTGCTCCTGTCGTCTTTGTCTCTGTTTCTGTCTCTGTCTGTCACTGCTCCTGTCGTCTCTGTCTTTGTCTCTGCTCCTGTCGTCTCTGTCTGTCTTTGTCACTGCTCCTGTCGTCTCTGTCTCTGCTCCTGTCGTCTCTGTCTCTGTCTCTGCTCCTGTCGTCTCTGTCTTTGTCTCTGCTCCTGTCGTCTCTGTCTCTGCTCCTGTCGTCTCTGGCTCTGTCTCTGTTTCTGTCTCTGTCTCTGTCTCTGCTCCTGTCGTCTCTGTCTCTGTCTCTGTCACTGCTCCTGTCGTCTCTGTCTCTGCTCCTGTCGTCTCTGTCTCTGCTCCTGTCGTCTCTGTCTCTGCTCCTGTCGTCTCTGTCTCTGTCTCTGCTCCTGTCGTCTCTGTCTCTGTCACGGCTCCTGTCGTCTCTTTCTCTGTCTCTGTTTCTGTCTCTGTCTCTGTCTCTGCTCCTGTCGTCTCTGTTTCTGTCTCTGCTCCTGTCGTCTCCGTCTTTGTCTCTGCTCCTGTCGTCTCCGTCTTTGTCTCTGCTCCTGTCGTCTCCGTCTCTGTCACTGCTCCTGTCGTCTCTGTCTCTGTTTCTGTCTCTGCTCCTGTCGTCTCTGTCTCTGTCTCTGTTTCTGTTTCTGTCTCTGTCTCTGCTCCTGTCGTCTCTGTCTTTGTCTCTGCTCCTGTCGTCTCTGTCTCTGTCTCTGTCTTTGTCACTGCTCCTGTCGTCTCTGTCTCTGTCTCTGTTTCGTTCTCTGTCTCTGTCTCTGTCTCTGTCCCTTCTCCTGTCTTCTCTGTCTCTGTCTCTGCTCCTGTCGTCTCTGTCTTTGTCCCTGCTCCTGTCGTCTCTGTCTCCGCTCCTGTCATCTCTGTCTCTGTCTCTGTCACTGCTCCTGTCGTCTCTGTCTCTGCTCCTGTCGTCTCTGTCTCTGCTCCTGTCGTCTCTGTCTCTGCTCCGGTCGTCTCTTTCCCTGTTCCTGTCGTCTCTGTGTCTGTCTCTGCTCCTGTCGTCTCTGGCTCTGTCTCTGTTTCTGTCTCTGTCTCTGTCTCTGTCTCTGCTCCTGTCGTCTCTGTCACTGCTCCTGTCGTCTCTTTCTCTGTCTCTGTTTCTGTCTCTGTCTCTGTCTCTGCTCCTGTCGTCTCTGTCTCTGTCTCTGCTCCTGTCGTCTCCGTCTTTGTCTCTGCTCCTGTCGTCTCTGTCTCTGTCTCTGCTCCTGTCGTCTCTGTCTTTGTCTCTGTCTCTGTCACTGCTCCTGTCGTCTCTGTCTCTGTTTCTGTCTCTGTCTCTGTCTCTGCTCCTGTCGTCTTTGTCTTTGTCTCTGCTCCTGTCGTCTCTGTCTTTGTCTCTGCTCCTGTCGTCTCTGTCTCTGTTTCTGTCTCTGTCTCTGTCTCTGCTCCTGTCGTCTTTGTCTTTGTCTTTGCTCCTGTCGTCTTTGTCTCCGTCCCTGTCTCTGTCTCTGTCTCTGCTCCTGTCGTCTCTGTCTTTGTCTCTGCTCCTGTCGTCTCTGTCTTTGTCTCTGTCTCTGTCACTGCTCCTGTCGTCTCTGTCTCTGTCTCTGTTTCTGTTTCTGTCTCTGTCTCTGCTCCTGTCGTCTCTGTCAATGTCTCTGCTCCTGTCGTCTCTGTCTCTGTTTCTGTCTCTGTCTCTGTCACTGCTCCTGTCGTCTCTGTCTTTGTCTCTGCTCCTGTCGTCTCTGTCTCTGTCACTGCTCCTGTCGTCTCTGTCTCTGTCTCTGTTTCTGTCTCTGTCTCTGCTCCTGTCGTCTCTGTCAATGTCTCTGCTCCTGTCGTCTCTGTCTCTGTTTCTGTCTCTGTCTCTGTCTCTGCTCCTGTCGTCTCTGTCTTTGTCTCTGTCTCTGTCACTGCTCCTGTCGTCTCTGTCTCTGTCTCTGTTTCTGTTTCTGTCTCTGTCTCTGTCTCTGTTTCTGTCTCTGTCTCTGCTCCTGTCGTCTCTGTCTCTGTCTCTGTCACTGCTCCTGTCGTCTCTGTCTCTGCTCCTGTCGTCTCAGTCTCTGCTCCTGTCATCTCTGTCTTTGTCTCTGCTCCTGTCGTCTCTGTCTCTGTCTCTGCTCCTGTCGTCTCTGTCTTTGTCTCTGTCTCTGTCACTGCTCCTGTCGTCTCTGTCTCTGTTTCTGTCTCTGTTTCTGTCTCTGTCTCTGTCTCTGTCTCTGCTCCTGTCGTCTCTGTCTTTGTCTCAGTCTATGTCTCTGCTCCTGTCGTCTCTGTCTCTGTTTCTGTCTCTGTCTCTGTCTCTGCTCCTGTCGTCTCTGTCTCTGTCTCTGCTCCTGTCGTCTCCATCTTTGTCTCTGCTCCTGTCGTCTCTGTCTCTGTCTCTGCTCCTGTTGTCTCTGTCTTTGTCTCTGTCTCTGTCACTGCTCCTGTCGTCTCTGTCTCTGTTTCTGTCTCTGTCTCTGCTCCTGTCGTCTCTGTCTTTGTCTCTGCTCCTGTCGTCTCTGTCTCTGTTTCTGTCTCTGTCTCTGTCTCTGCTCCTGTCGTCTTTGTCTTTGTCTTTGCTCCTGTCGTCTTTGTCTCCGTCCCTGTCTCTGTCTCTGTCTCTGCTCCTGTCGTCTCTGTCTTTGTCTTTGCTCCTGTCGTCTCTGTCTCTGTCCCTATCTCTGTCTCTGTCTCTGCTCCTGTCGTCTCTGTCTTTGTCTCTGCTCCTGTCGTCTCTGTCTCTGTCACTGCTCCTGTCGTCTCTGTCTCTGTTTCTGTCTCTGTTTCTGTCTCTGTCTCTGTCTCTGCTCCTGTCGTCTCTGTCTTTTTCTCTGCTCCTGTCGTCTCTGTCTTTGTCTCTGTCTCTGTCACTGCTCCTGTCGTCTCTGTCTCTGTCTCTAATCCTGTCGTCTCTGTCTTTGTCTCTGCTCCTGTTGTCTCTGTCTCTGTTTCTGTCTCTGTCTCTGCTCCTGTCGTCTCTGTCTTTCTGTCTGCTCCTGTCGTCTCTGTCTCTGTCTCTGCTCCTGTCGTCTCTGTCTTTCTCTCTGTCTCTGTCACTGCTCCTGTCGTCTCTGTCTCTGTCTCTGTTTCTGTTTCTGTCTCTGTCTCTGCTCCTGTCGTCTCTGTCTATGTCTCTGCTCCTGTCGTCTCTGTCTCTGTTTCTGTCTCTGTCTCTGTCTCTGCTCCTGTCGTCTCTTTCTTTGTCTCTGCTCCTGTCGTCTCTGTCTCTGTTTCGTTCTCTGTCTCTGTCTCTGTCCCTTCTCCTGTCGTCTCTGTCTCTGTCTCTGTCCTGTCGTCTCTGTCTTTGTCTCTGCTCCTGTCGTCTCTGTCTCTGCTCCTGTCGTCTCTGTCTCTGTCTCTGCTCCGGTCGTCTCTTTCCCTGCTCCTGTCGTCTCTGTCTCTGTCTCTGTTTCTGCTCCTGTCGTCTCTGTCTCTGCTCCTGTCGTCTCCGTCTGTCGTCTCTGGCTCTGTCTCTGTTTCTGTCTCTGTCTCTGTCTCTGTCTCTGCTCCTGTCGTCTCTGTCTCTGTAACTGCTCCTGTCGTCTCTGTCTCTGCTCCTGTCGTCTCTGTCTCTGCTCCTGTCGTCTCTGTCTCTGTCTCTGCTCCTGTCGTCTCTGTCTCTGTCTCTGTCACTGCTCCTGTCGTCTCTGTCTCTGTCTCTGTCTCTGTTTCTGTCTCTGTCTCTGCTCCTGTCGTCTCTGTCTCTGTCTCTGCTCCTGTCGTCTCCGTCTTTGTCTCTGCTCCTGTCGTCTCTGTCTCTGTCTCTGCTCCTGTCGTCTCTGTCTTTGTCTCTGTCTCTGTCACTGCTCCTGTCGTCTCTGTCTCTGTTTCTGTCTCTGTCTCTGCTCCTGTCGTCTCTGTCTTTGTCTCTGCTCCTGTCGTCTCTGTCTCTGTTTCTGTCTCTGTCTCTGTCTCTGCTCCTGTCGTCTTTGTCTTTGTCTTTGCTCCTGTCGTCTTTGTCTCCGTCCCTGTCTCTGTCTCTGTCTCTGCTCCTGTCGTCTCTGTCTTTGTCTCTGCTCCTGTCGTCTCTGTCTCTGTCTCTGCTCCTGTCGTCTCTGTCTTTGTCTCTGTCTCTGTCACTGCTCCTGTCGTCTCTGTCTCTGTTTCTGTGTCTGTCTCTGTCTCTGCTCCTGTCGTCTCCGTCTTTGTCTCTGCTCCTGTCGTCTCTGTCTCTGTCTCTGCTCCTGTCGTCTCAGTCTTTGTCTCTGTCTCTGTCACTGCTCCTGTCGTCTCTGTCTCTGTCTCTGCTCCTGTCGTCTCTGTCTTTGTCTCTGCTCCTGTCGTCTCTGTCTCTGTTTCTGTCTCTGTCTCTGTCTCTGCTCCTGTCGTCTCTGTCTTTGTCTCTGTCTCTGTCTTTGTCTCTGCTCCTGTCGTCTCTGTCTCTGTCTCTGCTCCTGTCGTCTCTGTCTTTGTCTCTGTCTCTGTCACTGCTCCTGTCGTCTCTGTCTCTGTTTCTGTGTCTGTCTCTGTCTCTGCTCCTGTCGTCTCTGTCTTTGTCTTTGCTTCTGTCGTCTCTGTCTCTGTCCCTATCTCTGTCTCTGCTCCTGTCGTCTCTGTCTTTATCTCTGCTCCTGTCGTCTCTGTCTTTGTCTCTGCTCCTGTAGTCTCTGTCTCTGCTCCTGTCGTCTCTGTCTTAGTCTCTGCTCCTGTCGTCTCTGTCTTTGTCTCTGTCTCTGTCACTGCTCCTGTCGTCTCTGTCTCTGTTTCTGTCTCTGTTTCTGTCTCTGTCTCTGTCTCTGCTCCTGTCGTCTCTGTCTTTGTCTCTGCTCCTGTCGTCTCTGTCTTTGTCTCTGTCTCTGTCACTGCTCCTGTCGTCTCTGTCTCTGTCTCTGCTCCTGTCGTCTCTGTCTTTGTCTCTGCTCCTGTCGTCTCTGTCTCTGTTTCTGTCTCTGTCTCTGCTCCTGTCGTCTCTGTCTTTCTGTCTGCTCCTGTCGTCTCTGTCTCTGTCTCTGTTTCTGTTTCTGTCTCTGTCTCTGTCTCTGTTTCTGTCTCTGTCTCTGCTCCTGTCGTCTCTGTCTCTGTCTCTGTCACTGCTCCTGTCGTCTCTGTCTCTGCTCCTGTCGTCTCAGTCTCTGCTCCTGTCATCTCTGTCTTTGTCTCTGCTCCTGTCGTCTCTGTCTCTGTCTCTGCTCCTGTCGTCTCTGTCTTTGTCTCTGTCTCTGTCACTGCTCCTGTCGTCTCTGTCTCTGTTTCTGTCTCTGTTTCTGTCTCTGTCTCTGTCTCTGTTTCTGTCTCTGATCATGTCGTCTCAGTCTATGTCTCTGCTCCTGTCGTCTCTGTCTCTGTTTCTGTCTCTGTCTCTGTCTCTGCTCCTGTCGTCTCTGTCTCTGTCTCTGCTCCTGTCGTCTCCATCTTTGTCTCTGCTCCTGTTGTCTCTGTCTTTGTCTCTGTCTCTGTCACTGCTCCTGTCGTCTCTGTCTCTGCTCCTGTCGTCTCTGTCTCTGTCTCTGCTCCTGTTGTCTCTGTCTTTGTCTCTGTCTCTGTCACTGCTCCTGTCATCTCTGTCTCTGTTTCTGTCTCTGTCTCTGCTCCTGTCGTCTCTGTCTTTGTCTCTGCTCCTGTCGTCTCTGTCTCTGTTTCTGTCTCTGTCTCTGTCTCTGCTCCTGTCGTCTTTGTCTTTGTCTTTGCTCCTGTCGTCTTTGTCTCCGTCCCTGTCTCTGTCTCTGTCTCTGCTCCTGTCGTCTCTGTCTTTGTCTTTGCTCCTGTCGTCTCTGTCTCTGTCCCTATCTCTGTCTCTGTCTCTGCTCCTGTCGTCTCTGTCTTTGTCTCTGCTCCTGTCGTCTCTGTCTTTGTCTCTGCTCCTGTAGTCTCTGTCACTGCTCCTGTCGTCTCTGTCTCTGTTTCTGTCTCTGTTTCTGTCTCTGTCTCTGTCTCTGCTCCTGTCGTCTCTGTCTTTGTCTCTGCTCCTGTCGTCTCTGTCTTTGTCTCTGTCTCTGTCACTGCTCCTGTCGTCTCTGTCTCTGTCTCTAATCCTGTCGTCTCTGTCTTTGTCTCTGCTCCTGTTGTCTCTGTCTCTGTTTCTGTCTCTGTCTCTGCTCCTGTCGTCTCTGTCTTTCTGTCTGCTCCTGTCGTCTCTGTCTCTGTCTCTGCTCCTGTCGTCTCTGTCTTTCTCTCTGTCTCTGTCACTGCTCCTGTCGTCTCTGTCTCTGTCTCTGTTTCTGTTTCTGTCTCTGTCTCTGCTCCTGTCGTCTCTGTCTATGTCTCTGCTCCTGTCGTCTCTGTCTCTGTTTCTGTCTCTGTCTCTGCTCCTGTCGTCTCCTTCTTTGTCTCTGCTCCTGTCGTCTCTGTCTCTGTTTCGTTCTCTGTCTCTGTCTCTGTCCCTTCTCCTGTCGTCTCTGTCTCTGTCTCTGTCCTATCGTCTCTGTCTTTGTCTCTGCTCCTGTCGTCTCTGTCTCCGCTCCTGTCATCTCTGTCTCTGTCTCTGTCACTGCTCCTGTCGTCTCTGTCTCTGCTCCTGTCTTCTCTGTCTCTGTCTCTGCTCCGGTCTTCTCTTTCCCTGCTCCTGTCGTCTCTGTCTCTGTCTCTGTTTCTGCTCCTGTCGTCTCTGTCTCTGCTCCTGTCGTCTCCGTCTGTCGTCTCTGGCTCTGTCTCTGTTTCTGTCTCTGTCTCTGTCTCTGCTCCTGTCGTCTCTGTCTCTGTCTCTGTAACTGCTCCTGTCGTCTCTGTCTCTGCTCCTGTCGTCTCTGTCTCTGCTCCTGTCGTCTCTGTCTCTGTCTCTGCTCCTGTCGTCTCTGTCTCTGTCTCTGTCACTGCTCCTGTCGTCTCTGTCTCTGTCTCTGTCTCTGTTTCTGTCTCTGTCTCTGCTCCTGTCGTCTCTGTCTCTGTCTCTGCTCCTGTCGTCTCCGTCTTTGTCTCTGCTCCTGTCGTCTCTGTCTCTGTCTCTGCTCCTGTCGTCTCTGTCTTTGTCTCTGTCTCTGTCACTGCTCCTGTCGTCTCTGTCTCTGTTTCTGTCTCTGTCTCTGTCTCTGCTCCTGTCGTCTCTGTCTTTGTCTCTGCTCCTGTCGTCTCTGTCTCTGTTTCTGTCTCTGTCTCTGTCTCTGCTCCTGTCGTCTTTGTCTTTGTCTTTGCTCCTGTCGTCTTTGTCTCCGTCCCTGTCTCTGTCTCTGTCTCTGCTCCTGTCGTCTCTGTCTTTGTCTCTGCTCCTGTCGTCTCTGTCTCTGTCTCTGCTCCTGTCGTCTCTGTCTTTGTCTCTGTCTCTGTCACTGCTCCTGTCGTCTCTGTCTCTGTTTCTGTGTCTGTCTCTGTCTCTGCTCCTGTCGTCTCCGTCTTTGTCTCTGCTCCTGTCGTCTCTGTCTCTGTCTCTGCTCCTGTCGTCTCAGTCTTTGTCTCTGTCTCTGTCACTGCTCCTGTCGTCTCTGTCTCTGTTTCTGTCTCTGTCTCTGTCTCTGCTCCTGTCGTCTCTGTCTTTGTCTCTGCTCCTGTCGTCTCTGTCTCTGTTTCTGTCTCTGTCTCTGTCTCTGCTCCTGTCGTCTCTGTCTTTGTCTCTGTCTCTGTCTTTGTCTCTGCTCCTGTCGTCTCTGTCTCTGCTCCTGTCGTCTCTGTCTTTGTCTCTGTCTCTGTCACTGCTCCTGTCGTCTCTGTCTCTGTTTCTGTGTCTGTCTCTGTCTCTGCTCCTGTCGTCTCTGTCTTTGTCTTTGCTTCTGTCGTCTCTGTCTCTGTCCCTATCTCTGTCTCTGCTCCTGTCGTCTCTGTCTTTGTCTCTGCTCCTGTCGTCTCTGTCTTTGTCTCTGCTCCTGTAGTCTCTGTCTCTGCTCCTGTCGTCTCTGTCTTAGTCTCTGCTCCTGTCGTCTCTGTCTTTGTCTCTGTCTCTGTCACTGCTCCTGTCGTCTCTGTCTCTGTTTCTGTCTCTGTTTCTGTCTCTGTCTCTGTCTCTGCTCCTGTCGTCTCTGTCTTTGTCTCTGCTCCTGTCGTCTCTGTCTTTGTCTCTGTCTCTGTCACTGCTCCTGTCGTCTCTGTCTCTGTCTCTGCTCCTGTCGTCTCTGTCTTTGTCTCTGCTCCTGTCGTCTCTGTCTCTGTTTCTGTCTCTGTCTCTGCTCCTGTCGTCTCTGTCTTTCTGTCTGCTCCTGTCGTCTCTGTCTCTGTCTCTGCTCCTGTCGTCTCTGTCTTTGTCTCTGTCTCTGTCTCTGTCACTGCTCCTGTCGTCTCTGTCTTTGTCTCTGCTCCTGTCGTCTCTGTCTCTGTCACTGCTCCTGTCGTCTCTGTCTCTGTCTCTGTTTCTGTTTCTGTCTCTGTCTCTGCTCCTGTCGTCTCTGTCAATGTCTCTGCTCCTGTCGTCTCTGTCTCTGTTTCTGTCTCTGTCTCTGCTCCTGTCGTCTCTGTCTTTGTCTCTGTCTCTGTCACTGCTCCTGTCGTCTCTGTCTCTGTCTCTGTTTCTGTCTCTGTCTCTGTCTCTGTCTCTGTTTCTGTCTCTGTCTCTGTCTCTGCTCCTGTCGTCTCTGTCTCTGTCTCTGTCACTGCTCCTGTCGTCTCTGTCTCTGCTCCTGTCGTCTCTGTCTCTGCTCCTGTCATCTCTGTCTTTGTCTCTGCTCCTGTCGTCTCTGTCTCTGTCTCTGCTCCTGTCGTCTCTGTCTTTGTCTCTGTCTCTGTCACTGCTCCTGTCGTCTCTGTCTCTGTTTCTGTCTCTGTTTCTGTCTCTGTCTCTGTTTCTGTCTCTGTCTCTGTCTCTGTTTCTGTCTCTGTCTCTGTCTCTGCTCCTGTCGTCTCTGTCTCTGTCTCTGTCACTGCTCCTGTCGTCTCTGTCTCTGCTCCTGTCGTCTCTGTCTCTGCTCCTGTCATCTCTGTCTCTGTCTCTGCTCCTGTCGTCTCAGTCTATGTCTCTGCTCCTGTCGTCTCTGTCTCTGTTTCTGTCTCTGTCTCTGTCTCTGCTCCTGTCGTCTCTGTCTCTGTCTCTGCTCCTGTCGTCTCCGTCTTTGTCTCTGCTCCTGTCGTCTCTGTCTCTGTCTCTGCTCCTGTCGTCTCTGTCTTTGTCTCTGTCTCTGTCACTGCTCCTGTCGTCTCTGTCTCTGTTTCTGTCTCTGTCTCTGTCTCTGCTCCTGTCGTCTCTGTCTTTGTCTCTGCTCCTGTCGTCTCTGTCTCTGTTTCTGTCTCTGTCTCTGTCTCTGCTCCTGTCGTCTTTGTCTTTGTCTTTGCTCCTGTCGTCTTTGTCTCCGTCCCTGTCTCTGTCTCTGCTCCTGTCGTCTCTGTCTTTGTCTCTGCTCCTGTCGTCTCTGTCTCTGTCTCTGTCACTGCTCCTGTCGTCTCTGTCTCTGTTTCTGTGTCTGTCTCTGTCTCTGTCTCTGCTCCTGTCGTCTCTGTCTTTGTCTTTGCTCCTGTCGTCTCTGTCTCTGTCCCTATCTCTGTCTCTGCTCCTGTCGTCTCTGTCTTTGTCTCTGCTCCTGTCGTCTCTGTCTTTGTCTCTGCTCCTGTAGTCTCTGTCTCTGCTCCTGTCGTCTCTGTCTTTGTCTCTGTCTCTGTCACTGCTCCTGTCGTCTCTGTCTCTGTTTCTGTCTCTGTTTCTGTCTCTGTCTCTGTCTCTGCTCCTGTCGTCTCTGTCTTTGTCTCTGCTCCTGTCGTCTCTGTCTTTGTCTCTGTCTCTGTCACTGCTCCTGTCGTCTCTGTCTCTGTCTCTGCTCCTGTCGTCTCTGTCTTTGTCTCTGCTCCTGTTGTCTCTGTCTCTGTTTCTGTCTCTGTCTCTGCTCCTGTCGTCTCTGTCTTTCTGTCTGCTCCTGTCGTCTCTGTCTCTGTCTCTGCTCCTGTCGTCTCTGTCTTTGTCTCTGTCTCTGTCACTGCTCCTGTCGTCTCTGTCTCTGTCTCTGTTTCTGTCTCTGTCTCTGCTCCTGTCGTCTCTGTCTATGTCTCTGCTCCTGTCGTCTCTGTCTCTGTTTCTGTCTCTGTCTCTGTCTCTGCTCCTGTCGTCTCTGTCTTTGTCTCTGCTCCTGTCGTCTCTGTCTCTGTCTCTGTTTCGTTCTCTGTCTCTGTCTCTGTCCCTTCTCCTGTCGTCTCTGTCTCTGTCTCTGTCCTGTCGTCTCTGTCTTTGTCTCTGCTCCTGTCGTCTCTGTCTCCGCTCCTGTCATCTCTGTCTCTGTCTCTGTCACTGCTCCTGTCGTCTCTGTCTCTGCTCCTGTCGTCTCTGTGTCTGTCTCTGCTCCTGTCGTCTCTGTCTCTGTCTCTGTTTCTGCTCCTGTCGTCTCTGTCTCTGCTCCTGTCGTCTCCGTCTGTCGTCTCTGGCTCTGTCTCTGTTTCTGTCTCTGTCTCTGTGTCTGTCTCTGCTCCTGTCGTCTCTGTCTCTGTCTCTGTAACTGCTCCTGTCTTCTCTGTCTCTGCTCCTGTCGTCTCTGTCTCTGCTCCTGTCGTCTCTGTCTCTGCTCCTGTCGTCTCTGTCTCTGTCTCTGTCACTGCTCCTGTCGTCTCTGTCTCTGTTTCTGTCTCTGTCTCTGCTCCTGTCGTCTCTGTCTTTGTCTCTGCTCCTGTCGTCTCTGTCTCTGTCTCTGCTCCTGTCGTCTCTGTCTTTGTCTCTGTCTCTGTCACTGCTCCTGTCGTCTCTGTCTCTGTTTCTGTCTCTGTCTCTGTCTCTGCTCCTGTCGTCTCTGTCTTTGTCTTTGCTCCTGTCGTCTCTGCCTCTGTCTCTGTTTCTGTCTCTGTCTCTGTCACTGCTCCTGTCGTCTCTGTCTCTGCTCCTGTCGTCTCTGTCTTTGTCTCTGCTCCTGTCGTCTCTGTCTCTGCTCCTGTCGTCTCTGTCTCTGTTTCTGTCTCTGTCTCTGCTCCTGTCGTCTCTGTCTTTGTCTCTGCTCCTGTCGTCTCTGTCTTTGTCTCTGCTCCTGTCGTCTCTGTCTCTGTTTCTGTCTCTGTCTCTGTCTCTGCTCCTGTCGTCTCTGTCTTTGTCTCTGCTCCTGTCGTCTCTGTCTCTGTCTCTGACTTTGTCTCTGCTCCTGTCGTCTCTGTTTCTGTCTCTGTCTCTGTCTCTGTTTCTGTCTCTGTCTCTGCTCCTGTCGTCTCTGTCTCTGTCTCTGCTCCTGTCGTCTCTGTCTCTGTTTCTGTCTCTGTCTCTGTCTCTGCTCCTGTCGTCTCTGTCTTTTTTCTCTGCTCCTGTCGTCTCTGTCTCTGTCTCTGTCTTTGTCACTGCTCCTGTCGTCTCTGTCTCTGTTTCGTTCTCTGTCTCTGTCTCTGTCTCTGTCCCTTCTCCTGTCGTCTCTGTCTCTGTCTCTGCTCCTGTCGTCTCTGTCTTTGTCTCTGCTCCTGTCGTCTCTGTCTCCGCTCCTGTCATCTCTGTCTCTGTCTCTGTCACTGCTCCTGTCGTCTCTGTCTCTGCTCCTGTCGTCTCTGTCTCTGTCTCTGCTCCTGTCGTCTCTGTCTCTGTCTCTGCTCCGGTCGTCTCTTTCCCTGCTCCTGTCGTCTCTGTCTCTGTCTCTGCTCCTGTCGTCTCTGTCTCTGCTCCTGTCGTCTCCGTCTGTCGTCTCTGGCTCTGTCTCTGTTTCTGTCTCTGTCTCTGTCTCTGTCTCTGTCTCTGTCTCTGCTCCTGTCGTCTCTGTCTCTGTCTCTGTCACTGCTCTTGTCGTCTCTGTCTCTGCTCCTGTCGTCTCTGTCTCTGCTCCTGTCGTCTCTGTCTCTGTCTCTGCTCCTGTCGTCTCTGTCTCTGTCTCTGTCACTGCTCCTGTCGTCTCTGTCTCTGTCTCTGTCTCTGTTTCTGTCTCTGTCTCTGCTCCTGTCGTCTCTGTCTCTGTCTCTGCTCCTGTCGTCTCCGTCTTTGTCTCTGCTCCTGTCGTCTCTGTCTCTGTCTCTGCTCCTGTCGTCTCTGTCTTTGTCTCTGTCTCATTCACTGCTCCTGTCGTCTCTGTCTCTGTTTCTGTCTCTGTCTCTGTCTCTGCTCCTGTCGTCTCTGTCTTTGTCTTTGCTCCTGTCGTCTCTGTCTCCGTCCCTGTCTCTGTCTCTTCTCCTGTCGTCTCTGTCTTTGTCCCTGCTCCTGTCGTCTCTGTCTCTGTCTCTGCTCCTGTCGTCTCTGTCTTTGCTCCTGTCATCTCTGTCTCTGTCCCTGTCTCTGTCTCTGTCTCTGCTCCTGTCGTCTCTGTCTTTGTCTCTGCTCCTGTCGTCTCTGTCTCTGCTCCTGTCGTCTCTGTCTTTGTCTCTGCTCCTGTCGTCTCTGGCTTTGTCTCTGTCTCTGTCACTGCTCCTGTCGTCTCTGTCTCTGTTTCTGTCTCTGTTTCTGTCTCTGTCTCTGTCTCTGCTCCTGTCGTCTCTGTCTTTGTCTCTGCTCCTGTCGTCTCTGTCTTTGTCTCTGTCTCTGTCACTGCTCCTGTCGTCTCTGTCTCTGTCTCTGCTCCTGTCGTCTCTGTCTTTGTCTCTGCTCCTGTCGTCTCTGTCTTTGTCTCTGTCTCTGTCACTGCTCCTGTCGTCTCTGTCTCTGTCTCTGCTCCTGTCGTCTCTGTCTTTGTCTCTGCTCCTGTCGTCTCTGTCTCTGTTTCTGTCTCTGTCTCTGTCTCTGCTCCTGTCGTCTCTGTCTTTCTGTCTGCTCCTGTTGTCTCTGTCTCTGTCTCTGCTCCTGTCGTCTCTGTCTCTGTTTCTGTCTCTGTCTCTGCTCCTGTCGTCTCTGTCTTTGTCTCTGCTCCTGTCGTCTCTGTCTCTGTCTTTGTCACTGCTCCTGTCGTCTCTGTCTCTGTCTCTGTTTCGTTCTCTGTCTCTGTCTCTTTCCCTTCTCCTGTCGTCTCTGTCTCTGTCTCTGCTCCTGTCGTCTCTGTCTTTGTCTCTGCTCCTGTCGTCTCTGTCTCCGCTCCTGTCATCTCTGTCACTGCTCCGGTCGTCTCTTTCACTGTCCCTGTCGTCTCTGTCTCTGTCTCTGCTCCTGTCGTCTCTGTCTCTGCTCCTGTCGTCTCCGTCTGTCGTCTCTGCCTCTGTCTCTGTTTCTGTCTCTGTCTCTGCTCCTGTCGTCTCTGTCTCTGTCAATGCTCCTGTCGTCTCTGTCTCTGCTCCTGTCGTCTCTGTCTCTGCTCCTGTCATCTCTGTCTCTGCTCCTGTCGTCTCTGTCTCTGTCTCTGCTCCTGTCGTCTCTGTCTCTGTTTCTGTCTCTGCTCCTGTCATCTCTGTCTCTGCTCCTGTCGTCTCTGTCTCTGTCTCTGCTCCTGTCGTCTCTGTCTTTGTCTCTGTCTCTGTCACTGCTCCTGTCGTCTCTGTCTCTGTTTCTGTCTCTGTCTCTGCTCCTGTCGTCTCTGTCTTTGTCTTTGCTCCTGTCGTCTCTGTCTCCGTCCCTGTCTCTGTCTCTGCTCCTGTCGTCTCTGTCTCTGTCACTGCTCCTGTCGTCTCTGTCACTGTTTCTGTCTCTGTCTCTGCTCCTGTCGTCTCTGTCTTTGCTCCTGTCGTTTCTGTCTCCGTCCCTGTCTCTGTCTCTGCTCCTGTCGTCTCTGTCTTTGTCTCTGCTCCTGTCGTCTCTGTCTCTGTCTCTGTCTCTGTTTCGTTCTCTGTCTCTGTCTCTGTCCGTTCTCCTGTCGTCTCTGTCTCTGCTCCTGTCGTCTCTGTCTTTGTCTCTGCTCCTGTCGTCTCTGTCTCCGCTCCTGTCATCTCTGTCTCTGTCTCTGTCACTGCTCCTGTCGTCTCTGTCTCTGCTCCTGTCGTCTCTGTCTCTGTCTCTGCTCCTGTCGTCTCTGTCTTTGTCTCTGTCTCTGTCACTGCTCCTGTCGTCTCTGTCTCTGTTTCTGTCTCTGTCTCTGTCTCTGCTCCTGTCGTCTCTGTCTTTGTTTCTGCTCCTGTCGTCTCTGTCTCTGTTTCTGTCTCTGTCTCTGCTCCTGTCGTCTTTGTCTTTGTCTTTGCTCCTGTCGTCTTTGTCTCCGTCCCTGTCTCTGTCTCTGTCTCTGCTCCTGTCGTCTCTATCTTTGTCTCTGCTCCTGTCGTCTCTGTCTCTGTCTCTGCTCCTGTCGTCTCTGTCTTTGTCTCTGTCTCTGTCTCTGCTCCTGTCGTCTCTGTCTTTGTCTTTGCTTCTGTCGTCTCTGTCTCTGTCCCTATCTCTGTCTCTGTCTCTGCTCCTGTCGTCTCTGTCTTTGTCTCTGCTCCTGTCGTCTCTGTCTTAGTCTCTGCTCCTGTCGTCTCTGTCTTTGTCTCTGTCTCTGTCACTGCTCCTGTCGTGTCTGTCTCTGTTTCTGTCTCTGTTTCTGTCTCTGTCTCTGTCTCTGCTCCTGTCGTCTCTGTCTTTGTCTCTGCTCCTGTCGTCTCTGTCTTTGTCACTGCTCCTGTCGTCTCTGTCTCTGTCTCTGCTCCTGTCGTCTCTGTCTTTGTCTCTGCTCCTGTCGTCTCTGTCTCTGTTTCTGTCTCTGTCTCTGCTCCTGTCGTCTCTGTCTTTCTGTCGGCTCCTGTCGTCTCTGTCTCTGTCTCTGCTCCTGTCGTCTCTGTTTCTGTCTCTGTCTCTGTCACTGCTCCTGTCGTCTCTGTCTCTGTCTCTGTTTCTGTTTCTGTCTCTGTCTCTGCTCCTGTCGTCTCTGTCAATGTCTCTGCTCCTGTCGTCTCTGTCTCTGTTTCTGTCTCTGTCTCTGTCTCTGCTCCTGTCGTCTCTGTCTTTGTCTCTGTCTCTGTCACTGCTCCTGTCGTCTCTGTCTCTGCTCCTGTCGTCTCTGTCTCTGTCTCTGCTCCTGTCGTCTCTGTCTCTGTCTCTGTCACTGCTCCTGTCGTCTCTGTCTCTGTCTCTGTCTCTGTTTCTGTCTCTGTCTCTGCTCCTGTCGTCTCTGTCTCTGTCTCTGCTCCTGTCGTCTCCGTCTTTGTCTCTGCTCCTGTCGTCTCTGTCTCTGTCTCTGTTTCTGTCTCTGTCTCTGTCTCTGCTCCTGTCGTCTCTGTCTTTCTGTCTGCTCCTGTTGTCTCTGTCTCTGTCTCTGCTCCTGTCGTCTCTGTCTCTGTTTCTGTCTCTGTCTCTGCTCCTGTCGTCTCTGTCTTTGTCTCTGCTCCTGTCGTCTCTGTCTCTGTCTTTGTCACTGCTCCTGTCGTCTCTGTCTCTGTCTCTGTTTCGTTCTCTGTCTCTGTCTCTTTCCCTTCTCCTGTCGTCTCTGTCTCTGTCTCTGCTCCTGTCGTCTCTGTCTTTGTCTCTGCTCCTGTCGTCTCTGTCTCCGCTCCTGTCATCTCTGTCACTGCTCCGGTCGTCTCTTTCACTGTCCCTGTCGTCTCTGTCTCTGTCTCTGCTCCTGTCGTCTCTGTCTCTGCTCCTGTCGTCTCCGTCTGTCGTCTCTGCCTCTGTCTCTGTTTCTGTCTCTGTCTCTGCTCCTGTCGTCTCTGTCTCTGTCAATGCTCCTGTCGTCTCTGTCTCTGCTCCTGTCGTCTCTGTCTCTGCTCCTGTCATCTCTGTCTCTGCTCCTGTCGTCTCTGTCTCTGTCTCTGCTCCTGTCGTCTCTGTCTCTGTTTCTGTCTCTGCTCCTGTCATCTCTGTCTCTGCTCCTGTCGTCTCTGTCTCTGTCTCTGCTCCTGTCGTCTCTGTCTTTGTCTCTGTCTCTGTCACTGCTCCTGTCGTCTCTGTCTCTGTTTCTGTCTCTGTCTCTGCTCCTGTCGTCTCTGTCTTTGTCTTTGCTCCTGTCGTCTCTGTCTCCGTCCCTGTCTCTGTCTCTGCTCCTGTCGTCTCTGTCTCTGTCACTGCTCCTGTCGTCTCTGTCACTGTTTCTGTCTCTGTCTCTGCTCCTGTCGTCTCTGTCTTTGCTCCTGTCGTTTCTGTCTCCGTCCCTGTCTCTGTCTCTGCTCCTGTCGTCTCTGTCTTTGTCTCTGCTCCTGTCGTCTCTGTCTCTGTCTCTGTCTCTGTTTCGTTCTCTGTCTCTGTCTCTGTCCGTTCTCCTGTCGTCTCTGTCTCTGCTCCTGTCGTCTCTGTCTTTGTCTCTGCTCCTGTCGTCTCTGTCTCCGCTCCTGTCATCTCTGTCTCTGTCTCTGTCACTGCTCCTGTCGTCTCTGTCTCTGCTCCTGTCGTCTCTGTCTCTGTCTCTGCTCCTGTCGTCTCTGTCTTTGTCTCTGTCTCTGTCACTGCTCCTGTCGTCTCTGTCTCTGTTTCTGTCTCTGTCTCTGTCTCTGCTCCTGTCGTCTCTGTCTTTGTTTCTGCTCCTGTCGTCTCTGTCTCTGTTTCTGTCTCTGTCTCTGCTCCTGTCGTCTTTGTCTTTGTCTTTGCTCCTGTCGTCTTTGTCTCCGTCCCTGTCTCTGTCTCTGTCTCTGCTCCTGTCGTCTCTATCTTTGTCTCTGCTCCTGTCGTCTCTGTCTCTGTCTCTGCTCCTGTCGTCTCTGTCTTTGTCTCTGTCTCTGTCTCTGCTCCTGTCGTCTCTGTCTTTGTCTTTGCTTCTGTCGTCTCTGTCTCTGTCCCTATCTCTGTCTCTGTCTCTGCTCCTGTCGTCTCTGTCTTTGTCTCTGCTCCTGTCGTCTCTGTCTTAGTCTCTGCTCCTGTCGTCTCTGTCTTTGTCTCTGTCTCTGTCACTGCTCCTGTCGTGTCTGTCTCTGTTTCTGTCTCTGTTTCTGTCTCTGTCTCTGTCTCTGCTCCTGTCGTCTCTGTCTTTGTCTCTGCTCCTGTCGTCTCTGTCTTTGTCACTGCTCCTGTCGTCTCTGTCTCTGTCTCTGCTCCTGTCGTCTCTGTCTTTGTCTCTGCTCCTGTCGTCTCTGTCTCTGTTTCTGTCTCTGTCTCTGCTCCTGTCGTCTCTGTCTTTCTGTCGGCTCCTGTCGTCTCTGTCTCTGTCTCTGCTCCTGTCGTCTCTGTTTCTGTCTCTGTCTCTGTCACTGCTCCTGTCGTCTCTGTCTCTGTCTCTGTTTCTGTTTCTGTCTCTGTCTCTGCTCCTGTCGTCTCTGTCAATGTCTCTGCTCCTGTCGTCTCTGTCTCTGTTTCTGTCTCTGTCTCTGTCTCTGCTCCTGTCGTCTCTGTCTTTGTCTCTGTCTCTGTCACTGCTCCTGTCGTCTCTGTCTCTGCTCCTGTCGTCTCTGTCTCTGTCTCTGCTCCTGTCGTCTCTGTCTCTGTCTCTGTCACTGCTCCTGTCGTCTCTGTCTCTGTCTCTGTCTCTGTTTCTGTCTCTGTCTCTGCTCCTGTCGTCTCTGTCTCTGTCTCTGCTCCTGTCGTCTCCGTCTTTGTCTCTGCTCCTGTCGTCTCTGTCTCTGTCTCTGCTCCTGTCGTCTCTGTCTTTGTCTCTGTCTCATTCACTGCTCCTGTCGTCTCTGTCTCTGTTTCTGTCTCTGTCTCTGTCTCTGCTCCTGTCGTCTCTGTCTTTGTCTTTGCTCCTGTCGTCTCTGTCTCCGTCCCTGTCTCTGTCTCTTCTCCTGTCGTCTCTGTCTTTGTCCCTGCTCCTGTCGTCTCTGTCTCTGTCTCTGCTCCTGTCGTCTCTGTCTTTGCTCCTGTCATCTCTGTCTCTGTCCCTGTCTCTGTCTCTGTCTCTGCTCCTGTCGTCTCTGTCTTTGTCTCTGCTCCTGTCGTCTCTGTCTCTGCTCCTGTCGTCTCTGTCTTTGTCTCTGCTCCTGTCGTCTCTGGCTTTGTCTCTGTCTCTGTCACTGCTCCTGTCGTCTCTGTCTCTGTTTCTGTCTCTGTTTCTGTCTCTGTCTCTGTCTCTGCTCCTGTCGTCTCTGTCTTTGTCTCTGCTCCTGTCGTCTCTGTCTTTGTCTCTGTCTCTGTCACTGCTCCTGTCGTCTCTGTCTCTGTCTCTGCTCCTGTCGTCTCTGTCTTTGTCTCTGCTCCTGTCGTCTCTGTCTTTGTCTCTGTCTCTGTCACTGCTCCTGTCGTCTCTGTCTCTGTCTCTGCTCCTGTCGTCTCTGTCTTTGTCTCTGCTCCTGTCGTCTCTGTCTCTGTTTCTGTCTCTGTCTCTGTCTCTGCTCCTGTCGTCTCTGTCTTTCTGTCTGCTCCTGTTGTCTCTGTCTCTGTCTCTGCTCCTGTCGTCTCTGTCTCTGTTTCTGTCTCTGTCTCTGCTCCTGTCGTCTCTGTCTTTGTCTCTGCTCCTGTCGTCTCTGTCTCTGTCTTTGTCACTGCTCCTGTCGTCTCTGTCTCTGTCTCTGTTTCGTTCTCTGTCTCTGTCTCTTTCCCTTCTCCTGTCGTCTCTGTCTCTGTCTCTGCTCCTGTCGTCTCTGTCTTTGTCTCTGCTCCTGTCGTCTCTGTCTCCGCTCCTGTCATCTCTGTCACTGCTCCGGTCGTCTCTTTCACTGTCCCTGTCGTCTCTGTCTCTGTCTCTGCTCCTGTCGTCTCTGTCTCTGCTCCTGTCGTCTCCGTCTGTCGTCTCTGCCTCTGTCTCTGTTTCTGTCTCTGTCTCTGCTCCTGTCGTCTCTGTCTCTGTCAATGCTCCTGTCGTCTCTGTCTCTGCTCCTGTCGTCTCTGTCTCTGCTGCTGTCATCTCTGTCTCTGCTCCTGTCGTCTCTGTCTCTGTCTCTGCTCCTGTCGTCTCTGTCTCTGTTTCTGTCTCTGCTCCTGTCATCTCTGTCTCTGCTCCTGTCGTCTCTGTCTCTGTCTCTGCTCCTGTCGTCTCTGTCTTTGTCTCTGTCTCTGTCACTGCTCCTGTCGTCTCTGTCTCTGTTTCTGTCTCTGTCTCTGCTCCTGTCGTCTCTGTCTTTGTCTTTGCTCCTGTCGTCTCTGTCTCCGTCCCTGTCTCTGTCTCTGCTCCTGTCGTCTCTGTCTCTGTCACTGCTCCTGTCGTCTCTGTCACTGTTTCTGTCTCTGTCTCTGTCTCTGCTCCTGTCGTCTCTGTCTTTGCTCCTGTCGTTTCTGTCTCCGTCCCTGTCTCTGTCTCTGCTCCTGTCGTCTCTGTCTTTGTCTCTGCTCCTGTCGTCTCTGTCTCTGTCTCTGTCTCTGTTTCGTTCTCTGTCTCTGTCTCTGTCCGTTCTCCTGTCGTCTCTGTCTCTGCTCCTGTCGTCTCTGTCTTTGTCTCTGCTCCTGTCGTCTCTGTCTCCGCTCCTGTCATCTCTGTCTCTGTCTCTGTCACTGCTCCTGTCGTCTCTGTCTCTGCTCCTGTCGTCTCTGTCTCTGTCTCTGCTCCTGTCGTCTCTGTCTTTGTCTCTGTCTCTGTCACTGCTCCTGTCGTCTCTGTCTCTGTTTCTGTCTCTGTCTCTGTCTCTGCTCCTGTCGTCTCTGTCTTTGTCTCTGCTCCTGTCGTCTCTGTCTCTGTTTCTGTCTCTGTCTCTGTCTCTGCTCCTGTCGTCTTTGTCTTTGTCTTTGCTCCTGTCGTCTTTGTCTCCGTCCCTGTCTCTGTCTCTGTCTCTGCTCCTGTCGTCTCTATCTTTGTCTCTGCTCCTGTCGTCTCTGTCTCTGTCTCTGCTCCTGTCGTCTCTGTCTTTGTCTCTGTCTCTGTCTCTGCTCCTGTCGTCTCTGTCTTTGTCTTTGCTTCTGTCGTCTCTGTCTCTGTCCCTATCTCTGTCTCTGTCTCTGCTCCTGTCGTCTCTGTCTTTGTCTCTGCTCCTGTCGTCTCTGTCTTAGTCTCTGCTCCTGTCGTCTCTGTCTTTGTCTCTGTCTCTGTCACTGCTCCTGTCGTGTCTGTCTCTGTTTCTGTCTCTGTTTCTGTCTCTGTCTCTGTCTCTGCTCCTGTCGTCTCTGTCTTTGTCTCTGCTCCTGTCGTCTCTGTCTTTGTCACTGCTCCTGTCGTCTCTGTCTCTGTCTCTGCTCCTGTCGTCTCTGTCTTTGTCTCTGCTCCTGTCGTCTCTGTCTCTGTTTCTGTCTCTGTCTCTGCTCCTGTCGTCTCTGTCTTTCTGTCTGCTCCTGTCGTCTCTGTCTCTGTCTCTGCTCCTGTCGTCTCTGTTTCTGTCTCTGTCTCTGTCACTGCTCCTGTCGTCTCTGTCTCTGTCTCTGTTTCTGTTTCTGTCTCTGTCTCTGCTCCTGTCGTCTCTGTCAATGTCTCTGCTCCTGTCGTCTCTGTCTCTGTTTCTGTCTCTGTCTCTGTCTCTGCTCCTGTCGTCTCTGTCTTTGTCTCTGTCTCTGTCACTGCTCCTGTCGTCTCTGTCTCTGTTTCTGTTTCTGTCTCTGTCTCTGTCTCTGTCTCTGCTCCTGTCGTCTCTGTCTCTGTCTCTGTCACTGCTCCTGTCGTCTCTGTCTCTGCTCCTGTCGTCTCTGTCTCTGCTCCTGTCATCTCTGTCTTTGTCTCTGCTCCTGTCGTCTCTGTCTCTGTCTCTGCTCCTGTCGTCTCTGTCTCTGTTTCTGTCTCTGTCTCTGCTCCTGTCGTCTCTGTCTTTGTCTTTGCTCCTGTCGTCTCCTTCTCCGTCCCTGTCTCTGTCTCTGCTCCTGTCGTCTCTGTCTCTGTCACTGCTCCTGTCGTCTCTGTCACTGTTTCTGTCTCTGTCTCTGTCTCTGCTCCTGTCGTCTCTGTCTTTGCTCCTGTCGTTTCTGTCTCCGTCCCTGTCTCTGTCTCTGCTCCTGTCGTCTCTGTCTTTGTCTCTGCTCCTGTCGTCTCTGTCTCTGTCTCTGTCTTTGTCACTGCTCCTGTCGTCTCTGTCTCTGTCTCTGTTTCGTTCTCTGTCTCTGTCCGTTCTCCTGTCGTCTCTGTCTCTGTCTCTGCTCCTGTCGTCTCTGTCTTTGTCTCTGCTCCTGTCGTCTCTGTCTCCGCTCCTGTCATCTCTGTCTCTGTCTCTGTCACTGCTCCTGTCGTCTCTGTCTCTGCTCCTGTCGTCTCTGTCTCTGTCTCTGCTCCTGTCGTCTCTGTCTTTGTCTCTGTCTCTGTCACTGCTCCTGTCGTCTCTGTCTCTGTTTCTGTCTCTGTCTCTGTCTCTGCTCCTGTCGTCTCTGTCTTTGTCTCTGCTCCTGTCGTCTCTGTCTCTGTTTCTGTCTCTGTCTCTGTCTCTGCTCCTGTCGTCTTTGTCTTTGTCTTTGCTCCTGTCGTCTTTGTCTCCGTCCCTGTCTCTGTCTCTGTCTCTGCTCCTGTCGTCTCTATCTTTGTCTCTGCTCCTGTCGTCTCTGTCTCTGTCTCTGCTCCTGTCGTCTCTGTCTTTGTCTCTGTCTCTGTCTCTGCTCCTGTCGTCTCTGTCTTTGTCTTTGCTTCTGTCGTCTCTGTCTCTGTCCCTATCTCTGTCTCTGTCTCTGCTCCTGTCGTCTCTGTCTTTGTCTCTGCTCCTGTCGTCTCTGTCTTTGTCTCTGCTCCTGTAGTCTCTGTCTCTGCTCCTGTCGTCTCTGTCTTAGTCTCTGCTCCTGTCGTCTCTGTCTTTGTCTCTGTCTCTCTCACTGCTCCTGTCGTCTCTGTCTCTGTCTCTGTCTCTGCTCCTGTCGTCTCTGTCTTTGTCTCTGCTCCTGTCGTCTCTGTCTCTGTTTCTGTCTCTGTTTCTGTCTCTGTCTCTGTCTCTGCACCTGTCGTCTCTGTCTTTGTCTCTGCTCCTGTCGTCTCTGTCTTTGTCTCTGTCTCTGTCACTGCTCCTGTCGTCTCTGTCTCTGTCTCTGCTCCTGTCGTCTCTGTCTTTGTCTCTGCTCCTGTCGTCTCTGTTTCTGTCTCTGTCTCTGCTCCTGTCGTCTCTGTCTTTCTGTCTGCTCCTGTCGTCTCTGTCTCTGTCTCTGCTCCTGTCGTCTCTGTCTTTGTCTCTGTCTCTGTCACTGCTCCTGTCGTCTCTGTCTCTGTCTCTGTTTCTGTCTCTGTCTCTGCTCCTGTCGTCTCTGTCAATGTCTCTGCTCCTGTCGTCTCTGTCTCTGTTTCTGTCTCTGTCTCTGTCACTGCTCCTGTCGTCTCTGTCTCTGTCTCTGTCTCTGTTTCTGTTTCTGTTTCTGTCTCTGTCTCTGCTCCTGTCGTCTCTGTCAATGTCTCTGCTCCTGTCGTCTCTGTCTCTGTTTCTGTCTCTGTCTCTGTCTCTGCTCCTGTCGTCTCTGTCTTTGTCTCTGTCTCTGTCACTGCTCCTGTCGTCTCTGTCTCTGTCTCTGTTTCTGTTTCTGTCTCTGTCTCTGTCTCTGTCTCTGTCTCTGCTCCTGTCGTCTCTGTCTCTGTCTCTGTCACTGCTCCTGTCGTCTCTGTCTCTGCTCCTGTCGTCTCTGTCTCTGCTCCTGTCATCTCTGTCTTTGTCTCTGCTCCTGTCGTCTCTGTCTCTGTCTCTGCTCCTGTCGTCTCTGTCTTTGTCTCTGTCTCTGTCACTGCTCCTGTCGTCTCTGTCTCTGTTTCTGTCTCTGTTTCTGTCTCTGTCTCTGTTTCTGTCTCTGATCATGTCGTCTCAGTCTATGTCTCTGCTCCTGTCGTCTCTGTCTCTGTTTCTGTCTCTGTCTCTGCTCCTGTCGTCTCTGTCTCTGTCTCTGCTCCTGTCGTCTCCGTCTTTGTCTCTGCTCCTGTCGTCTCTGTCTCTGTCTCTGCTCCTGTCGTCTCTGTCTTTGTCTCTGTCTCTGTCACTGCTCCTGTCGTCTCTGTCTCTGTTTCTGTCTCTGTCTCTGTCTCTGTCTCTGCTCCTGTCATCTCTGTCTTTGTCTCTGCTCCTGTCGTCTCTGTCTCTGTTTCTGTCTCTGTCTCTGCTCCTGTCGTCTTTGTCTTTGTCTTTGCTCCTGTCGTCTTTGTCTCCGTCCCTGTCTCTGTCTCTGTCTCTGCTCCTGTTGTCTCTGTCTTTGTCTCTGCTCCTGTTGTCTCTGTCTCTGTCTCTGTCACTGCTCCTGTCGTCTCTGTCTCTGTTTCTGTGTCTGTCTCTGTCTCTGTCTCTGCACCTGTCGTCTCTGTCTTTGTCTTTGCTCCTGTCGTCTCTGTCTCTGTCCCTATCTCTGTCTCTGTCTCTGTCTCTGCTCCTGTCGTCTCTGTCTTTGTCTCTGCTCCTGTCGTCTCTGTCTTTGTCTCTGCTCCTGTAGTCTCTGTCTCTGCTCCTGTCGTCTCTGTCTTAGTCTCTGCTCCTGTCGTCTCTGTCTTTGTCTCTGTCTCTGTCACTGCTCCTGTCGTCTCTGTCTCTGTTTCTGTCTCTGTTTCTGTCTCTGTCTCTGTCTCTGCTCCTGTCGTCTCTGTCTTTGTCTCTGCTCCTGTCGTCTCTGTCTTTGTCTCTGTCTCTGTCACTGCTCCTGTCGTCTCTGTCTCTGCTCCTGTCGTCTCTGTCTTTGTCTCTGCTCCTGTTGTCTCTGTCTCTGTTTCTGTCTCTGTCTCTGCTCCTGTCGTCTCTGTCTTTCTGTCTGCTCCTGTCGTCTCTGTCTCTGTCTCTGCTCCTGTCGTCTCTGTCTTTGTCTCTGTCTCAGTCACTGCTCCTGTCGTCTCTGTCTCTGTTTCTGTTTCTGTCTCTGTCTCTGCTCCTGTCGTCTCTGTCTATGTCTCTGCTCCTGTCGTCTCACTCTCTGTTTCTGTCTCTGTCTCTGTCTCTGCTCCTGTCGTCTCTGTCTTTGTCTCTGCTCCTGTCGTCTCTGTCTCTGTTTCGTTCTCTGTCTCTGTCTCTGTCCCTTCTCCTGTCGTCTCTGTCTCTGTCTCTGTCCTGTCGTCTCTGTCTTTGTCTCTGCTCCTGTCGTCTCTGTCTCCGCTCCTGTCATCTCTGTCTCTGTCTCTGTCACTGCTCCTGTCGTCTCTGTCTCTGCTCCTGTCGTCTCTGTCTCTGTCTCTGCTCCGGTCGTCTCTTTCCCTGTTCCTGTCGTCTCTGTGTCTGTCTCTGCTCCTTTCGTCTCTGTCTCTGTCTCTGTTTCTGCTCCTGTCGTCTCTGTCTCTGCTCCTGTCGTCTCCGTCTGTCGTCTCTGGCTCTGTCTCTGTTTCTGTCTCTGTCTCTGTCTCTGCTCCTGTCGTCTCTGTCTCTGTAACTGCTCCTGTCGTCTCTGTCTCTGCTCCTGTCGTCTCTGTCTCTGCTCCTGTCGTCTCTGTCTCTGTCTCTGCTCCTGTCGTCTCTGTCTCTGTCTCTGTCACTGCTCCTGTCGTCTCTGTCTGTCTCTGTCTCTGTTTCTGTCTCTGTCTCTGCTCCTGTCGTCTCTGTCTCTGTCTCTGCTCCTGTCGTCTCCGTCTTTGTCTCTGCTCCTGTCGTCTCTGTCTCTGTCTCTGCTCCTGTCGTCTCTGTCTTTGTCTCTGTCTCTGTCACTGCTCCTGTCGTCTCTGTCTCTGTTTCTGTCTCTGTCTCTGTCTCTGCTCCTGTCGTCTCTGTCTTTGTCTTTGCTCCTGTCGTCTCTGTCTCCGTCCCTGTCTCTGTCTCTGTCTCTGCTCCTGTCGTCTCTGTCTTTGTCTCTGCTCCTGTCGTCTCTGTCTCTGTCTCTGCTCCTGTCGTCTCTGTCTTTGTCTCTGTCTCTGTCACTGCTCATGTCGTCTCTGTCTTTGTCTTTGCTCCTGTCGTCTCTGTCTCTGTCCCTATCTCTGTCTCTGTCTCTGCTCCTGTCGTCTCTGTCTTTGTCTCTGCTCCTGTCGTCTCTGTCTCTGCTCCTGTCGTCTCTGTCTTTGTCTCTGCTCCTGTCGGCTCTGTCTCTGTTTCTGTCTCTGTCTCTGCTCCTGTCGTCTCTGTCTTTGTCTCTGCTCCTGTCGTCTCTGTCTCTGTCTCTGACTTTGTCTCTGCTCCTGTCGTCTCTGTTTCTGTCTCTGTCTCTGTCTCTGTTTCTGTCTCTGTCTCTGTCTCTGCTCCTGTCGTCTCTGTCTTTGTGTCTGCTCCTGTCGTCTCTGTCTCTGTCACTGCTCCTGTCGTCTCGGTCTCTGTTTCTGTCTCTGTCTCTGCTCCTGTCGTCTCTGTCTTTGTCTCTGCTCCTGTCGTCTCTGTCTCTGTTTCGTTCTCTGTCTCTGTCTCTGTCTCTGTCCCTTCTCCTGTCGTCTCTGTCTCTGTCTCTGCTCCTGTCGTCTCTGTCTTTGTCTCTGCTCCTGTCGTCTCTGTCTCCGCTCCTGTCATCTCTGTCTCTGTCTCTGTCACTGCTCCTGTCGTCTCTGTCTCTGCTCCCGTCGTCTCTGTCTCTGTCTCTGCTCCTGTCGTCTCCGTCTGTCGTCTCTGGCTCTGTCTCTGTTTCTGTCTCTGTCTCTGTCACTGCTCTTGTCGTCTCTATCTCTGCTCCTGTCGTCTCTGTCTCTGCTCCTGTCGTCTCTGTCTCTGCTCCTGTCGTCTCTGTCTCTGTCTCTGCTCCTGTCGTCTCTGTCACTGCTCCTGTCGTCTCTGTCTCTGTCTCTGTTTCTGTCTCTGTCTCTGTCTCTGCTCCTGTCGTCTCCGTCTTTGTCTCTGCTCCTGTCGTCTCTGTCTCTGCTCCTGTCGTCTCTGTCTTTGTCTCTGTCTCTGTCACTGCTCCTGTCGTCTCTGTGTCTGTCTCTGTCTCTGTCTCTGCTCCTGTCGTCTCTGTCTTTGCTCCTGTCATCTCTGTCTCTGTCCCTGTCTCTGTCTCTGTCTCTGCTCCTGTCGTCTCTGTCTTTGTCTCTGCTCCTGTCGTCTCTGTCTCTGCTCCTGTCGTCTCTGTCTTTGTCTCTGCTCCTGTCGTCTCTGTCTTTGTCTCTGTCTCTGTCACTGCTCCTGTCGTCTCTGTCTCTGTTTCTGTCTCTGTTTCTGTCTCTGTCTCTGTCTCTGCTCCTGTCGTCTCTGTCTTTGTCTCTGCTCCTGTCGTCTCTGTCTTTGTCTCTGTCTCTGTCACTGCTCCTGTCGTCTCTGTCTCTGTCTCTGCTCCTGTCGTCTCTGTCTTTGTCTCTGTCTCTGTCACTGCTCCTGTCGTCTCTGTCTCTGTCTCTGCTCCTGTCGTCTCTGTCTTTGTCTCTGCTCCTGTCGTCTCTGTTTCTGTCTCTGTCTCTGTCTCTGCTCCTGTCGTCTCTGTCTTTCTGTCTGCTCCTGTCGTCTCTGTCTCTGTCTCTGCTCCTGTCGTCTCTGTCTCTGTTTCTGTCTCTGTCTCTGCTCCTGTCGTCTCTGTCTTTGTCTCTGCTCCTGTCGTCTCTGTCTCTGTCTTTGTCACTGCTCCTGTCGTCCCTGTCTCTGTCACTGCTCCTGTCGTCCCTGTCTCTGTCTCTGCTCCTGTCGTCTCTGTCTTTGTCTCTGCTCCTGTCGTCTCTGTCTCTGTCTTTGTCACTGCTCCTGTCGTCCCTGTCTCTGTCTCTGCTCCTGTCGTCTCTGTCTCTGTCTCTGCTCCTGTCGTCTCTGTCTCTGTCTCTGTCTCTGCTCCTGTCGTCTCTGTCTCTGTCTCTGTCTCTGCTCCTGTCGTCTCTGTCTCTGCTCCTGTCGTCTCCGTCTGTCGTCTCTGCCTCTGTCTCTGTTTCTGTCTCTGTCTCTGCTCCTGTCGTCTCTGTCTCTGTCTCTGTCAATGCTCCTGTCGTCTCTGTCTCTGCTCCTGTCGTCTCTGTCTCTGTCTCTGCTCCTGTCGTCTCTGTCTTTGTCTCTGCTCCTGTCGTCTCTGTCTCCGCTCCTGTCATCTCTGTCACTGCTCCGGTCGTCTCTTTCACTGTCCCTGTCGTCTCTGTCTCTGCTCCTGTCGTCTCTGTCTCTGTCTCTGCTCCTGTCGTCTCTGTCTCTGCTCCTGTCGTCTCCGTCTGTCGTCTCTGCCTCTGTCTCTGTTTCTGTCTCTGTCTCTGCTCCTGTCGTCTCTGTCTCTGTCAATGCTCCTGTCGTCTCTGTCTCTGCTCCTGTCGTCTCTGTCTCTGCTCCTGTCGTCTCTGTCTCTGTCTCTGCTCCTGTCGTCTCTGTCTCTGTCTCTGTCACTGCTCCTGTCGTCTCTGCCTCTGTCTCTGTCTCTGTTTCTGTCTCTGCTCCTGTCGTCTCTGTCTCTGCTCCTGTCGTCTCCGTCTTTGTCTCTGCTCCTGTCGTCTCTGTCTCTGTCTCTGCTCCTGTCGTCTCTGTCTTTGTCTCTGTCTCTGTCACTGCTCCTGTCGTCTCTGTCTCTGTTTCTGTCTCTGTCTCTGCTCCTGTCGTCTCTGTCTTTGTCTTTGCTCCTGTCGTCTCTGTCTCCGTCCCTGTCTCTGTCTCTGCTCCTGTCGTCTCTGTCTCTGTCACTTCTCCTGTCGTCTCTGTCACTGTTTCTGTCTCTGTCTCTGCTCCTGTCGTCTCTGTCTTTGCTCCCGTCGTTTCTGTCTCCGTCCCTGTCTCTGTCTCTGCTCCTGTCGTCTCTGTCTTTGTCTCTGCTCCTGTCGTCTCTGTCTCTGTCTTTGTCACTGCTCCTGTCGTCTCTGTCTCTGTCTCTGTCTCTGTCCGTTCTCCTGTCGTCTCTGTCTCTGTCTCTGCTCCTGTCGTCTCTGTCTTTGTCTCTGCTCCTGTCGTCTCTCTCTCCGCTCCTGTCATCTCTGTCTCTGTCTCTTTCCCTGTTCCTGTCGTCTCTGTGTCTGTCTCTGCTCCTGTCGTCTCTGTCTCTGTCTCTGTTTCTGCTCCTGTCGTCTCTGTCTCAGCTCCTGTCGTCTCCGTCTGTCGTCTCTGTAACTGCTCCTGTCGTCTCTGTCTCTGCTCCTGTCGTCTCTGTCTCTGCTCCTGTCGTCTCTGTCTCTGTCTCTGCTCCTGTCGTCTCTGTCTCTGTCTCTGTCACTGCTCCTGTCGTCTCTGTCTCTGTCTCTGTTTCTGTCTCTGTCTCTGCTCCTGTCGTCTCTGTCTCTGTCTCTGCTCCTGTCGTCTCCGTCTTTGTCTCTGCTCCTGTCGTCTCTGTCTCTGTCTCTGCTCCTGTCGTCTCTGTCTTTGTCTCTGTCTCTGTCACTGCTCCTGTCGTCTCTGTCTCTGTTTCTGTCTCTGTCTCTGCTCCTGTCGTCTCTGTCTTTGTCTTTGCTCCTGTCGTCTCTGTCTCCGTCCCTGTCTCTGTCTCTGTCTCTGCTCCTGTCGTCTCTGTCTTTGTCTCTGCTCCTGTCGTCTCTGTCTCTGTCTCTGCTCCTGTCGTCTCTGTCTTTGTCTCTGTCACTGCTCCTGTCGTCTCTGTCTCTGTTTCTGTGTCTGTCTCTGTCTCTGTCTCTGCTCCTGTCGTCTCTGTCTTTATCTTTGCTCCTGTCATCTCTGTCTCTGTCCCTATCTCTGTCTCTGTCTCTGCTCCTGTCGTCTCTGTCTTTGTCTCTGCTCCTGTCGTCTCTGTCTTTGTCTCTGCTCCTGTCGTCTCTGTCTCTGCTCCTGTCGTCCCTGTCTTTGTCTCTGCTCCTGTCGTCTCTGTCTTTGTCTCTGTCTCTGTCACTGCTCCTGTCGTCTCTGTTTCTGTCTCTGTTTCTGTCTCTGTCTCTGTCTCTGCTCCTGTCGTCTCTGTCTTTGTCTCTGCTCCTGTCGTCTCTGTCTTTGTCTCTGTCACTGCTCCTGTCGTCTCTGTCTCTGCTCCTGTCGTCTCTGTCTTTGTCTCTGCTCCTGTCGTCTCTGTCTCTGTTTCTGTCTCTGTCTCTGTCTCTGCTCCTGTCGTCTCTGTCTTTGTCTCTGCTCCTGTCGTCTCTGTCTCTGACTTTGGCTCTGCTCCTGTCGTCTCTGTTTCTGTCTCTGTCTCTGTCTCTGTTTCTGTCTCTGTTTCTGTCTCTGTTTCTGTCTCTGTCTCTGCTCCTGTCGTCTCTGTCTTTGTGTCTTCTCCTGTCGTCTCTGTCTCTGTCTCTGCTCCTGTCGTCTCTGTCTTTGTGTCTGCTCCTGTCGTCTCTGTCTCTGTCTCTGCTCCTGTCGTCTCCGTCTTTGTCTCTGCTCCTGTCGTCTCTGTCTCTGTCTCTGCTCCTGTCGTCTCTGTCTTTGTCTCTGTCTCTGTCACTGCTCCTGTCGTCTCTGTCTTTGTCTCTGTCTCTGTCACTGCTCCTGTCGTCTCTGTCTTTGTCTTTGCTCCTGTCGTCTCTGTCTCCGTCCCTGTCTCTGTCTCTGCTCCTGTCGTCTCTGTCTTTGTCCCTGCTCCTGTCGTCTCTGTCTCTGTCTCTGCTCCTGTCGTCTCTGTCTTTGTCTCTGTCTCTGTCACTGCTCCTGTCGTCTCTGTCTCTGTTTCTGTGTCTGTGTCTGTCTCTGTCTCTGCTCCTGTCGTCTCTGTCTTTGCTCCTGTCATCTCTGTCTCTGTCCCTGTCTCTGTCTCTGTCTCTGCTCCTGTCGTCTCTGTCTCTGCTCCTGTTGTCTCTGTCTTTGTCTCTGCTCCTGTCGTCTCTGTCTTTGTCTCTGTCTCTGTCACTGCTCCTGTCGTCTCTGTCTCTGTTTCTGTCTCTGTTTCTGTCTCTGTCTCTGTCTCTGCTCCTGTCGTCTCTGTCTTTGTCTCTGCTCCTGTCGTCTCTGTCTTTGTCTCTGTCTCTGTCACTGCTCCTGTCGTCTCTGTCTCTGTCTCTGCTCCTGTCGTCTCTGTCTTTGTCTCTGCTCCTGTCGTCTCTGTCTTTGTCTCTGTCTCTGTCACTGCTCCTGTCGTCTCTGTCTCTGTCTCTGCTCCTGTCGTCTCTGTCTTTGTCTCTGCTCCTGTCGTCTCTGTCTCTGTTTCTGTCTCTGTCTCTGTCTCTGCTCCTGTCGTCTCTGTCTTTCTGTCTGCTCCTGTCGTCTCTGTCTCTGTCTCTGCTCCTGTCGTCTCTGTTTCTGTCTCTGTCTCTGTCTCTGCTCCTGTCGTCTCTGTCTCTGTCTTTGTCACTGCTCCTGTCGTCTCTGTCTCTGTCTCTGCTCTTGTCGTCTCTGTCTTTGTCTCTGCTCCTGTCGTCTCTGTCTCCGCTCCTGTCATCTCTGTCACTGCTCCGGTCGTCTCTTTCACTGTTCCTGTCGTCTCTGTCTCTGTCTCTGCTCCTGTCGTCTCTGTCTCTGCTCCTGTCGTCTCTGTCTCTGTCTCGGTTTCTGTTTCTGTCTCTGTCTCTGCTCCTGTCGTCTCTGTCTCTGTTTCTGTCTCTGTCTCTGCTCCTGTCGTCTCTGTCTTTGTCTCTGCTCCTGTCGTCTCTGTCTCTGTCTTTGTCACTGCTCCTGTCGTCTCTGTCTCTGTTTCGTTCTCTGTCTCTGTCTCTGTCCCTTCTCCTGTCGTCTCTGTCTCTGTCTCTGCTCCTGTCGTCTCTGTCTTTGTCTCTGCTCCTGTCGTCTCTGTCTCCGCTCCTGTCATCTCTGTCTCTGTCTCTGTCACTGCTCCTGTCGTCTCTGTCTCTGCTCCTGTCGTCTCTGTCTCTGTCTCTGCTCCTGTCGTCTCTGTCTCTGTCTCTGCTCCGGTCGTCTCTTTCGTTGTTCCTGTCGTCTCTGTGTCTGTCTCTGCTCCTGTCGTCTCTGTCTCTGTCTCTGCTCCTGTCGTCTCTGTCTCTGTCTCTGCTCCGGTCGTCTCTTTCCCTGTTCCTGTCGTCTCTGTGTCTGTCTCTGCTCCTGTCGTCTCTGTCTCTGTCTCTGCTCCTGTCGTCTCTGTCTCTGCTCCTGTCGTCTCCGTCTGTCGTCTCTGGCTCTGTCTCTGTCTCTGTCTCTGTCTCTGTCTCTGCTCCTGTCGTCTCTGTCTCTTTCTCTGTCACTGCTCTTGTCGTCTCTGTCTCTGCTCCTGTCGTCTCTGTCTCTGCTCCTGTCGTCTCTGTCTCTGCTCCTGTCGTCTCTGTCTCTGTCTCTGCTCCTGTCGTCTCTGTCTCTGTCTCTGTCACTGCTCCTGTCGTCTCTGTCTCTGTCTCTGTCTCTGTCTCTGTCTCTGTTTCTGTCTCTGTCTCTGTCTCTGCTCCTGTCGTCTCTGTCTCTGTCTCTGCTCCTGTCGTCTCCGTCTTTGTCTCTGCTCCTGTCGTCTCTGTCTCTGTCTCTGCTCCTGTCGTCTCTGTCTTTGTCTCTGTCTCTGTCACTGCTCCTGTCGTCTCTGTCTTTGTCTCTGTCTCTGTCACTGCTCCTGTCGTCTCTGTCTTTGTCTTTGCTCCTGTCGTCTCTGTCTCCGTCCCTGTCTCTGTCTCTGCTCCTGTCGTCTCTGTCTTTGTCCCTGCTCCTGTCGTCTCTGTCTCTGTCTCTGCTCCTGTCGTCTCTGTCTTTGTCTCTGTCTCTGTCACTGCTCCTGTCGTCTCTGTCTCTGTTTCTGTGTCTGTGTCTGTCTCTGTCTCTGCTCCTGTCGTCTCTGTCTTTGCTCCTGTCATCTCTGTCTCTGTCCCTGTCTCTGTCTCTGTCTCTGCTCCTGTCGTCTCTGTCTCTGCTCCTGTTGTCTCTGTCTTTGTCTCTGCTCCTGTCGTCTCTGTCTTTGTCTCTGTCTCTGTCACTGCTCCTGTCGTCTCTGTCTCTGTTTCTGTCTCTGTTTCTGTCTCTGTCTCTGTCTCTGCTCCTGTCGTCTCTGTCTTTGTCTCTGCTCCTGTCGTCTCTGTCTTTGTCTCTGTCTCTGTCACTGCTCCTGTCGTCTCTGTCTCTGTCTCTGCTCCTGTCGTCTCTGTCTTTGTCTCTGCTCCTGTCGTCTCTGTCTTTGTCTCTGTCTCTGTCACTGCTCCTGTCGTCTCTGTCTCTGTCTCTGCTCCTGTCGTCTCTGTCTTTGTCTCTGCTCCTGTCGTCTCTGTCTCTGTTTCTGTCTCTGTCTCTGTCTCTGCTCCTGTCGTCTCTGTCTTTCTGTCTGCTCCTGTCGTCTCTGTCTCTGTCTCTGCTCCTGTCGTCTCTGTTTCTGTCTCTGTCTCTGTCTCTGCTCCTGTCGTCTCTGTCTCTGTCTTTGTCACTGCTCCTGTCGTCTCTGTCTCTGTCTCTGCTCTTGTCGTCTCTGTCTTTGTCTCTGCTCCTGTCGTCTCTGTCTCCGCTCCTGTCATCTCTGTCACTGCTCCGGTCGTCTCTTTCACTGTTCCTGTCGTCTCTGTCTCTGTCTCTGCTCCTGTCGTCTCTGTCTCTGCTCCTGTCGTCTCTGTCTCTGCCCCTGTCGTCTCCGTCTGTCGTCTCTGCCTCTGTCTCTGTTTCTGTCTCTGTCTCTGCTCCTGTCGTCTCTGTCTCTGTCTCTGTCAATGCTCCTGTCGTCTCTGTCTCTGCTCCTGTCGTCTCTGTCTCAGCTCCTGTCGTCTCTGTCTCTGTCTCTGCTCCTGTCGTCTCTGTCTCTGTCTCTGTCACTGCTCCTGTCGTCTCTGCCTCTGTCTCTGTCTCTGTTTCTGTCTCTGCTCCTGTCGTCTCTGTCTCTGTCTCTGCTCCTGTCGTCTCTGTCTCTGTCACTGCTCCTGTCGTCTCTGTCTCTGTTTCTGTCTCTGTCTCTGTCTCTGCTCCTGTCGTCTCTGTCTTTGTCTTTGCTCCTGTCGTCTCTGTCTCCGTCCCTGTCTCTGTCTCTGCTCCTGTCGTCTCTGTCTCTGTCACTGCTCCTGTCGTCTCTGTCACTGTTTCTGTCTCTGTCTCTGTCTCTGCTCCTGTCGTCTCTGTCTTTGCTCCTGTCGTTTCTGTCTCCGTCCCTGTCTCTGTCTCTGCTCCTGTCGTCTCTGTCTTTGTCTTTGCTCCTGTCGTCTCTGTCTCTGTCTCTGTCTTTGTCACTGCTCCTGTCGTCTCTGTCTCTGTTTCGTTCTCTGTCTCTGTCTCTGTCTCTGTCCGTTCTCCTGTCGTCTCTGTCTCTGTCTCTGCTCCTGTCGTCTCTGTCTTTGTCTCTGCTCCTGTCGTCTCTGTCTCCGCTCCTGTCATCTCTGTCTCTGTCTCTGTCACTGCTCCTGTCGTCTCTGTCTCTGCTCCTGTCGTCTCTGTCTCTGTCTCTGCTCCTGTCGTCTCTGTCTCTGTCTCTGCTCCGGTCGTCTCTTTCCCTGTTCCTGTCGTCTCTGTGTCTGTCTCTGCTCCTGTCATCTCTGTCTCTGTCTCTGTTTCTGCTCCTGTCGTCTCTGTCTCTGCTCCTGTCGTCTCCGTCTGTCGTCTCTGGCTCTGTCTCTGTTTCTGTCTCTGTCTCTGTCTCTGCTCCTGTCGTCTCTGTCCCTGTAACTGCTCCTGTCGTCTCTGTCTCTGCTCCTGTCGTCTCTGTCTCTGCTCCTGTCGTCTCTGTCTCTGTCTCTGCTCCTGTCGTCTCTGTCTCTGTCTCTGTCACTGCTCCTGTCGTCTCTGTCTCTGTCTCTGTTTCTGTCTCTGTCTCTGCTCCTGTCGTCTCTGTCTCTGTCTCTGCTCCTGTCGTCTCCGTCTTTGTCTCTGCTCCTGTCGTCTCTGTCTCTGCTCCTGTCGTCTCTGTCTTTGTCTCTGTCTCTGTCACTGCTCCTGTCGTCTCTGTCTCTGTTTCTGTCTCTGTCTCTGTCTCTGCTCCTGTCGTCTCTGTCTTTGTCTTTGCTCCTGTCGTCTCTGTCTCCGTCCCTGTCTCTGTCTCTGCTCCTGTCGTCTCTGTCTTTGTCTCTGCTCCTGTCGTCTCTGTCTCTGTCTCTGCTCCTGTCGTCTCTGTCTTTGTCTCTGTCTCTGTCACTGCTCCTGTCGTCTCTGTCTCTGTTTCTGTGTCTGTCTCTGTCTCTGCTCCTGTCGTCTCTGTCTTTGTCTCTGCTCCTGTCGTCTCTGTCTTTGTCTCTGCTCCTGTCGTCTCTGTCTCTGTCTCTGTTTCTGCTCCTGTCGTCTCTGTCTCTGCTCCTGTCGTCTCCGTCTGTCGTCTCTGGCTCTGTCTCTGTTTCTGTCTCTGTCTCTGTCTCTGTCTCTGCTCCTGTCGTCTCTGTCTCTGTCTCTGTAACTGCTCCTGTCGTCTCTGTCTCTGCTCCTGTCGTCTCTGTCTCTGCTCCTGTCGTCTCTGTCTCTGTCTCTGCTCCTGTCGTCTCTGTCTCTGTCTCTGTCACTGCTCCTGTCGTCTCTGTCTCTGTCTCTGTCTCTGTTTCTGTCTCTGTCTCTGTCTCTGCTCCTGTCGTCTCTGTCTCTGTCTCTGCTCCTGTCGTCTCCGTCTTTGTCTCTGCTCCTGTCGTCTCTGTCTCTGCTCCTGTCGTCTCTGTCTTTGTCTCTGTCTCTGTCACTGCTCCTGTCGTCTCTGTCTCTGTTTCTGTCTCTGTCTCTGTCTCTGCTCCTGTCGTCTCTGTCTTTGTCTTTGCTCCTGTCGTCTCTGTCTCCGTCCCTGTCTCTGTCTCTGCTCCTGTCGTCTCTGTCTTTGTCTCTGCTCCTGTCGTCTCTGTCTCTGTCTCTGCTCCTGTCGTCTCTGTCTTTGTCTCTGTCTCTGTCACTGCTCCTGTCGTCTCTGTCTCTGTTTCTGTGTCTGTCTCTGTCTCTGCTCCTGTCGTCTCTGTCTTTGTCTCTGCTCCTGTCGTCTCTGTCTCTGTCTCTGTTTCTGCTCCTGTCGTCTCTGTCTCTGCTTCTGTCGTCTCTGTCTTTATCTTTGCTCCTGTCATCTCTGTCTCTGTCCCTATCTCTGTCTCTGTCTCTGCTCCTGTCGTCTCTGTCTTTGTCTCTGCTCCTGTCGTCTCTGTCTTTGTCTCTGCTCCTGTCGTCTCTGTCTCTGTCTCTGTTTCTGCTCCTGTCGTCTCTGTCTCTGCTCCTGTCGTCTCTGTCTCTGTCTCTGCTCCTGTCGTCTCTGTCTCTGTCTCTG
Organism: Eucyclogobius newberryi; assembly: GCF_026437365.1. Classification (NCBI taxonomy): domain Eukaryota; kingdom Metazoa; phylum Chordata; class Actinopteri; order Gobiiformes; family Gobiidae; genus Eucyclogobius; species Eucyclogobius newberryi. The sequence continues at coordinate 42,880,656 of NW_027315945.1, forward strand.
TCACTGCTCCTGTCATCTCTGTCTCTGTCTCTGTCTCTGTTTCTGTCTCTGTCTCTGCTCCTGTCGTCTCTGTCTCTGTCTCTGCTCCTGTCGTCTCCGTCTTTGTCTCTGCTCCTGTCGTCTCTGTCTCTGTCTCTGCTCCTGTCGTCTCTGTCTTTGTCTCTGTCTCTGTCACTGCTTCTGTCATCTCTGTCTCTGTCTCTGTTTCTGTCTCTGTCTCTGTCTCTGCTCCTGTCGTCTCTGTCTTTGTCTTTGCTCCTGTCGTCTCTGTCTCCGTCCCTGTCTCTGTCTCTGTCTCTGCTCCTGTCGTCTCTGTCTTTGTCTCTGCTCCTGTCGTCTCTGTCTCTGTCTCTGCTCCTGTCGTCTCTGTCTTTGTCTCTGTCTCTGTCACTGCTCCTGTCGTCTCTGTCTCTGCTCCTGTCGTCTCTGTCTTTGTCTCTGCTCCTGTCGTCTCTGTCTTTGTCTCTGTCTCTGTCACTGCTCCTGTCGTCTCTGTTTCTGTCTCTGTTTCTGTCTCTGTCTCTGTCTCTGCTCCTGTCGTCTCTGTCTTTGTCTCTGCTCCTGTCGTCTCTGTCTTTGTCTCTGTCACTGCTCCTGTCGTCTCTGTCTCTGCTCCTGTCGTCTCTGTCTTTGTCTCTGCTCCTGTCGTCTCTGTCTCTGTTTCTGTCTCTGTCTCTGTCTCTGCTCCTGTCGTCTCTGTCTTTGTCTCTGCTCCTGTCGTCTCTGTCTCTGACTTTGTCTCTGCTCCTGTCGTCTCTGTTTCTGTCTCTGTCTCTGTTTCTGTCTCTGTTTCTGTCTCTGTTTCTGTCTCTGTCTCTGTCTATGTTTCTGTCTCTGTCTCTGTCTCTACTCCTGTCGTCTCTGTCTTTGTGTCTTCTCCTGTCGTTTCTGTCTCTGTCTCTGCTCCTGTCGTCTCTGTCTTTGTGTCTGCTCCTGTCGTCTCTGTCTCTGTCTCTGCTCCTGTCGTCTCTGTCTCTGTCTCGGTTTCTGTTTCTGTCTCTGTCTCTGCTCCTGTCGTCTCTGTCTATGTCTCTGCTCCTGTCGTCTCTGTCTCTGTTTCTGTCTCTGTCTCTGCTCCTGTCGTCTCTGTCTTTGTCTCTGCTCCTGTCGTCTCTGTCTCTGTCTCTGTCTTTGTCACTGCTCCTGTCGTCTCTGTCTCTGTTTCGTTCTCTGTCTCTGTCTCTGCTCCTGTCGTCTCTGTCTCTGTCTCTGCTCCTGTCGTCTCTGTCTTTGTCTCTGCTCCTGTCGTCTCTGTCTCCGCTCCTGTCATCTCTGTCTCTGTCTCTGTCACTGCTCCTGTCGTCTCTGTCTCTGCTCCTGTCGTCTCTGTCTCTGTCTCTGCTCCGGTCGTCTCTGTCTCTGCTCCTGTCGTCTCTGTCTCTGTCTCTGTCTCTGCTCCTGTCGTCTCTGTCTCTGCTCCTGTCGTCTCCGTCTGTCGTCTCTGGCTCTGTCTCTGTTTCTGTCTCTGTCTCTGTCTCTCCTCCTGTCGTCTCTGTCTCTGTCACTGCTCCTGTCGTCTCTGTCTCTGCTCCTGTCGTCTCTGTCTCTGCTCCTGTCGTCTCTGTCTCTGTCTCTGTCACTGCTCCTGTCGTCTCTGTCTCTGTCTCTGTCTCTGCTCCTGTCGTCTCCGTCTTTGTCTCTGCTCCTGTCGTCTCTGTCTCTGTCTCTGCTCCTGTCGTCTCTGTCTTTGTCTCTGTCTCTGTCACTGCTCCTGTCGTCTCTGTTTCTGTCTCTGTCTCTGTCTCTGCTCCTGTCGTCTCTGTCTTTGTCTTTGCTCCTGTCGTCTCTGTCTCCGTCCCTGTCTCTGTCTCTGCTCCTGTCGTCTCTGTCTTTGTCTCTGCTCCTGTCGTCTCTGTCTCTGTCTCTGCTCCTGTCGTCTCTGTCTTTGTCTCTGTCACTGCTCCTGTCGTCTCTGTCTTTGTCTTTGTTCCTGTCGTCTCTGTCTCTGTCCCTATCTCTGTCTCTGTCTCTGCTCCTGTCGTCTCTGTCTTTGTCTCTGCTCCTGTCGTCTCTGTCTTTGTCTCTGCTCCTGTCGTCTCTGTCTCTGCTCCTGTCGTCTCTGTCTTTGTCTATGCTCCTGTCGTCTCTGTCTTTGTCTCTGTCTCTGTCTCTGCTCCTGTCGTCTCTGTCTTTGTCTCTGTCTCTGTCTCTGCTCCTGTCGTCTCTGTCTCTGTTTCTGTCTCTGTCTCTGTCTCTGCTCCTGTCGTCTCTGTCTCTGCTCCTGTCGTCTCTGTCTTTGTCTCTGTCTCTGTCTCTGCTCCTGTCGTCTCTGTCTTTGTCTCTGTTTCTGTTTCTGTCTCTGTCTTTGTCTCTGCTCCTGTCGTCTCTGTCTCTGTCTCTGCTCCTGTCGTCTCTGTCTTTGTCTCTGTCTCTGTCACTGCTCCTGTCGTCTCTGTCTCTGTCTCTGTTTCTGTCTCTGTCTCTGTCTCTGCTCCTGTCGTCTCTGTCTTTGTCTCTGCTCCTGTCATCTCTGTCTCTGTCTCTGTCTTTGTCACTGCTCCTGTCGTCTCTGTCTCTGTCTCTGTTTTGTTCTCTGTCTCTGTCTCTGTCCCTTCTCCTGTCGTCTCTGTCTCTGTCTCTGCTCCTGTCGTCTCTGTCTCTGTCTCTGCTCCTGTCATCTCTGTCTCTGCTCCTGTCGTCTCCGTCTGTGTCTCTGCCTCTGTCTCTGTTTCTGTCTCTGTCTCTGTCTCTGTCTCTGCTCCTGTCGTCTCTGTCTCTGTCTCTGTCACTGCTCCTGTCATCTCTGTCTCTGCTCCTGTCGTCTCTGTCTCTGCTCCTGTCATCTCTGTCTCTGCTCCTGTCGTCTCTGTCTCTGTCCCTGTCTCTGTCTCTGCTCCTGTCGTCTCTGTCTTTGTCTCTGCTCCTGTCGTCTCTCTCTCTGCTCCTGTCGTCTCTGTCTTTGTCTCTGTCTCTGTCACTGCTCCTGTCGTCTCTGTCTCTGTCTCTGTTTCTGTTTCTGTCTCTGTCTCTGCTCCTGTCGTCTCTGTCTATGTCTCTGCTCCTGTCGTCTCTGTCTCTGTTTCTGTCTCTGTCTCTGTCTCTGCTCCTGTCGTCTCTGTCTTTGTCTCTGCTCCTGTCGTCTCTGTCTCTGTCTCTGTCTTTGTCACTGCTCCTGTCGTCTCTGTCTCTGTCTCTGTTTTGTTCTCTGTCTCTGTCTCTGTCCCTTCTCCTGTCGTCTCTGTCTCTGTCTCTGCTCCTGTCGTCTCTGTCTCTGTCTCTGCTCCTGTCATCTCTGTCTCTGCTCCTGTCGTCTCCGTCTGTCGTCTCTGCCTCTGTCTCTGTTTCTGTCTCTGTCTCTGTCTCTGTCTCTGTCTCTGCTCCTGTCGTCTCTGTCTCTGTCTCTGTCACTGCTCCTGTCATCTCTGCTCCTGTCGTCTCTGTCTCTGCTCCTGTCATCTCTGTCTCTGCTCCTGTCGTCTCTGTCTCTGTCTCTGTCTCTGTCCCTGCTCCTGTCGTCTCTGCCTCTGTCTCTGTCTCTGTTTCTGTCTCTGTCACTGTCTCTGCTCCTGTCGTCTCTGTCTCTCTCTTCTCCTGTCGTCTCTGTCTTTGTCTTTGCTCCTGTTGTCTCTGTATCCGTCCCTGTCTCTGTCTCTGTCTCTGCTCCTGTCGTCTCTGTCTTTGTCTCTGCTCCTGTCGTCTCTGTCTCTGCTCCTGTCGTCTCTGTCTTTGTCTCTGTCTCTGTCACTGCTCCTGTCGTCTCTGTCTCTGTCTCTGTTTCTGTTTCTGCTCCTGTCATCTCTGTCTCTGCTCCTGTCGTCTCCGTCTGTCGTCTCTGCCTCTGTCTCTGTTTCTGTCTCTGTCTCTGTCTCTGTCTCTGCTCCTGTCGTCTCTGTCTCTGTCTCTGTCACTGCTCCTGTCATCTCTGTCTCTGCTCCTGTCGTCTCTGTCTCTGCTCCTGTCATCTCTGTCTCTGCTCCTGTCGTCTCTGTCTCTGTCTCTGTCTCTGTCCCTGCTCCTGTTGTCTCTGTCTCCGTCCCTGTCTCTGTCTCTGTCTCTGCTCCTGTCGTCTCTGTCTTTGTCTCTGCTCCTGTCGTCTCTGTCTCTGCTCCTGTCGTCTCTGTCTTTGTCTCTGTCTCTGTCACTGCTCCTGTCGTCTCTGTCTCTGTCTCTGTTTCTGTTTCTGTCTCTGTCTCTGCTCCTGTCGTCTCTGTCTCTGTCCCTGCTCCTGTCGTCTCTGCCTCTGTCTCTGTCTCTGTTTCTGTCTCTGTCACTGTCTCTGCTCCTGTCGTCTCTGTCTCTCTCTTCTCCTGTCGTCTCTGTCTTTGTCTTTGCTCCTGTTGTCTCTGTATCCGTCCCTGTCTCTGTCTCTGTCTCTGCTCCTGTCGTCTCTGTCTTTGTCTCTGCTCCTGTCGTCTCTGTCTCTGCTCCTGTCGTCTCTGTCTTTGTCTCTGTCTCTGTCACTGCTCCTGTCGTCTCTGTCTCTGTCTCTGTTTCTGTTTCTGCTCCTGTCATCTCTGTCTCTGCTCCTGTCGTCTCCGTCTGTCGTCTCTGCCTCTGTCTCTGTTTCTGTCTCTGTCTCTGTCTCTGCTCCTGTCGTCTCTGTCTCTGTCTCTGTCACTGCTCCTGTCATCTCTGTCTCTGCTCCTGTCGTCTCTGTCTCTGCTCCTGTCATCTCTGTCTCTGCTCCTGTCGTCTCTGTCTCTGTCTCTGTCTCTGTCCCTGCTCCTGTCGTCTCTGCCTCTGTCTCTGTCTCTGTTTCTGTCTCTGTCACTGTCTCTGCTCCTGTCGTCTCTGTCTCTCTCTTCTCCTGTCGTCTCTGTCTTTGTCTTTGCTCCTGTTGTCTCTGTCTCCGTCCCTGTCTCTGTCTCTGTCTCTGCTCCTGTCGTCTCTGTCTTTGTCTCTGCTCCTGTCGTCTCTGTCTCTGCTCCTGTCGTCTCTGTCTTTGTCTCTGTCTCTGTCACTGCTCCTGTCGTCTCTGTCTCTGTCTCTGTTTCTGTTTCTGTCTCTGTCTCTGCTCCTGTCGTCTCTGTCTATGTCTCTGCTCCTGTCGTCTCTGTCTCTGTTTCTGTCTCTGTCTCTGTCTCTGCTCCTGTCGTCTCTGTCTTTGTCTCTGCTCCTGTCGTCTCTGTCTCTGTCTCTGTCTTTGTCACTGCTCCTGTCGTCTCTGTCTCTGTCTCTGTTTTGTTCTCTGTCTCTGTCTCTGTCCCTTCTCCTGTCGTCTCTGTCTCTGTCTCTGTCTTTGTCACTGCTCCTGTCGTCTCTGTCTCTGTCTCTGCTCCTGTCATCTCTGTCTCTGCTCCTGTCGTCTCCGTCTGTCGTCTCTGCCTCTGTCTCTGTTTCTGTCTCTGTCTCTGTCTCTGTCTCTGTCTCTGCTCCTGTCGTCTCTGTCTCTGTCTCTGTCACTGCTCCTGTCGTCTCTGTTTCTGTCTCTGTCTCTGTCTCTGCTCCTGTCGTCTCTGTCTTTGTCTTTGCTCCTGTCGTCTCTGTCTCCGTCCCTGTCTCTGTCTCTGCTCCTGTCGTCTCTGTCTTTGTCTCTGCTCCTGTCGTCTCTGTCTCTGTCTCTGCTCCTGTCGTCTCTGTCTTTGTCTCTGTCACTGCTCCTGTCGTCTCTGTCTTTGTCTTTGCTCCTGTCGTCTCTGTCTCTGTCCCTATCTCTGTCTCTGTCTCTGCTCCTGTCGTCTCTGTCTTTGTCTCTGCTCCTGTCGTCTCTGTCTTTGTCTCTGCTCCTGTCGTCTCTGTCTCTGCTCCTGTCGTCTCTGTCTTTGTCTATGCTCCTGTCGTCTCTGTCTTTGTCTCTGTCTCTGTCTCTGCTCCTGTCGTCTCTGTCTTTGTCTCTGTCTCTGTCTCTGCTCCTGTCGTCTCTGTCTCTGTTTCTGTCTCTGTCTCTGTCTCTGCTCCTGTCGTCTCTGTCTCTGCTCCTGTCGTCTCTGTCTTTGTCTCTGTCTCTGTCTCTGCTCCTGTCGTCTCTGTCTTTGTCTCTGTTTCTGTTTCTGTCTCTGTCTTTGTCTCTGCTCCTGTCGTCTCTGTCTCTGTCTCTGCTCCTGTCGTCTCTGTCTTTGTCTCTGTCTCTGTCACTGCTCCTGTCGTCTCTGTCTCTGTCTCTGTTTCTGTTTCTGTCTCTGCTCATGTCGTCTCTGTCTATGTCTCTGCTCCTGTCGTCTCTGTCTCTGTTTCTGTCTCTGTCTCTGTCTCTGCTCCTGTCGTCTGTCTTTGTCTCTGCTCCTGTCATCTCTGTCTCTGTCTCTGTCTTTGTCACTGCTCCTGTCGTCTCTGTCTCTGTCTCTGTTTTGTTCTCTGTCTCTGTCTCTGTCCCTTCTCCTGTCGTCTCTGTCTCTGTCTCTGCTCCTGTCGTCTCTGTCTCTGTCTCTGCTCCTGTCATCTCTGTCTCTGCTCCTGTCGTCTCCGTCTGTGTCTCTGCCTCTGTCTCTGTTTCTGTCTCTGTCTCTGTCTCTGTCTCTGCTCCTGTCGTCTCTGTCTCTGTCTCTGTCACTGCTCCTGTCATCTCTGTCTCTGCTCCTGTCGTCTCTGTCTCTGCTCCTGTCATCTCTGTCTCTGCTCCTGTCGTCTCTGTCTCTGTTTCTGTCTCTGTCACTGTCTCTGCTCCTGTCGTCTCTGTCTCTCTCTTCTCCTGTCGTCTCTGTCTTTGTCTTTGCTCCTGTTGTCTCTGTCTCCGTCCCTGTCTCTGTCTCTGTCTCTGCTCCTGTCGTCTCTGTCTTTGTCTCTGCTCCTGTCGTCTCTGTCTCTGCTCCTGTCGTCTCTGTCTTTGTCTCTGTCTCTGTCACTGCTCCTGTCGTCTCTGTCTCTGTCTCTGTTTCTGTTTCTGCTCCTGTCATCTCTGTCTCTGCTCCTGTCGTCTCCGTCTGTCGTCTCTGCCTCTGTCTCTGTTTCTGTCTCTGTCTCTGTCTCTGTCTCTGCTCCTGTCGTCTCTGTCTCTGTCTCTGTCACTGCTCCTGTCATCTCTGTCTCTGCTCCTGTCGTCTCTGTCTCTGCTCCTGTCATCTCTGTCTCTGCTCCTGTCGTCTCTGTCTCTGTCTCTGTCTCTGTCCCTGCTCCTGTCGTCTCTGCCTCTGTCTCTGTCTCTGTTTCTGTCTCTGTCACTGTCTCTGCTCCTGTCGTCTCTGTCTCTCTCTTCTCCTGTCGTCTCTGTCTTTGTCTTTGCTCCTGTTGTCTCTGTCTCCGTCCCTGTCTCTGTCTCTGCTCCTGTCGTCTCTGTCTTTGTCTCTGCTCCTGTCGTCTCTCTCTCTGCTCCTGTCGTCTCTGTCTTTGTCTCTGTCTCTGTCACTGCTCCTGTCGTCTCTGTCTCTGTCTCTGTTTCTGTTTCTGTCTCTGTCTCTGCTCCTGTCGTCTCTGTCTATGTCTCTGCTCCTGTCGTCTCTGTCTCTGTTTCTGTCTCTGTCTCTGTCTCTGCTCCTGTCGTCTCTGTCTTTGTCTCTGCTCCTGTCGTCTCTGTCTCTGTCTTTGTCACTGCTCCTGTCGTCTCTGTCTCTGTCTCTGTTTTGTTCTCTGTCTCTGTCTCTGTCCCTTCTCCTGTCGTCTCTGTCTCTGTCTCTGCTCCTGTCGTCTCTGTCTCTGTCTCTGCTCCTGTCATCTCTGTCTCTGCTCCTGTCGTCTCCGTCTGTCGTCTCTGCCTCTGTCTCTGTTTCTGTCTCTGTCTCTGTCTCTGTCTCTGTCTCTGCTCCTGTCGTCTCTGTCTCTGTCTCTGTCACTGCTCCTGTCATCTCTGCTCCTGTCGTCTCTGTCTCTGCTCCTGTCATCTCTGTCTCTGCTCCTGTCGTCTCTGTCTCTGTCTCTGTCTCTGTCCCTGCTCCTGTCGTCTCTGCCTCTGTCTCTGTCTCTGTTTCTGTCTCTGTCACTGTCTCTGCTCCTGTCGTCTCTGTCTCTCTCTTCTCCTGTCGTCTCTGTCTTTGTCTTTGCTCCTGTTGTCTCTGTATCCGTCCCTGTCTCTGTCTCTGTCTCTGCTCCTGTCGTCTCTGTCTTTGTCTCTGCTCCTGTCGTCTCTGTCTCTGCTCCTGTCGTCTCTGTCTTTGTCTCTGTCTCTGTCACTGCTCCTGTCGTCTCTGTCTCTGTCTCTGTTTCTGTTTCTGCTCCTGTCATCTCTGTCTCTGCTCCTGTCGTCTCCGTCTGTCGTCTCTGCCTCTGTCTCTGTTTCTGTCTCTGTCTCTGTCTCTGTCTCTGCTCCTGTCGCCTCTGTCTCTGTCTCTGTCACTGCTCCTGTCATCTCTGTCTCTGCTCCTGTCGTCTCTGTCTCTGCTCCTGTCATCTCTGTCTCTGCTCCTGTCGTCTCTGTCTCTGTCTCTGTCTCTGTCCCTGCTCCTGTCGTCTCTGCCTCTGTCTCTGTCTCTGTTTCTGTCTCTGTCACTGTCTCTGCTCCTGTCGTCTCTGTCTCTCTCTTCTCCTGTCGTCTCTGTCTTTGTCTTTGCTCCTGTTGTCTCTGTCTCCGTCCCTGTCTCTGTCTCTGTCTCTGCTCCTGTCGTCTCTGTCTTTGTCTCTGCTCCTGTCGTCTCTGTCTCTGCTCCTGTCGTCTCTGTCTTTGTCTCTGTCTCTGTCACTGCTCCTGTCGTCTCTGTCTCTGTCTCTGTTTCTGTTTCTGTCTCTGTCTCTGCTCCTGTCGTCTCTGTCTCTGTCCCTGCTCCTGTCGTCTCTGCCTCTGTCTCTGTCTCTGTTTCTGTCTCTGTCACTGTCTCTGCTCCTGTCGTCTCTGTCTCTCTCTTCTCCTGTCGTCTCTGTCTTTGTCTTTGCTCCTGTTGTCTCTGTATCCGTCCCTGTCTCTGTCTCTGTCTCTGCTCCTGTCGTCTCTGTCTTTGTCTCTGCTCCTGTCGTCTCTGTCTCTGCTCCTGTCGTCTCTGTCTTTGTCTCTGTCTCTGTCACTGCTCCTGTCGTCTCTGTCTCTGTCTCTGTTTCTGTTTCTGCTCCTGTCATCTCTGTCTCTGCTCCTGTCGTCTCCGTCTGTCGTCTCTGCCTCTGTCTCTGTTTCTGTCTCTGTCTCTGTCTCTGTCTCTGCTCCTGTCGTCTCTGTCTCTGTCTCTGTCACTGCTCCTGTCATCTCTGTCTCTGCTCCTGTCGTCTCTGTCTCTGCTCCTGTCATCTCTGTCTCTGCTCCTGTCGTCTCTGTCTCTGTCTCTGTCTCTGTCCCTGCTCCTGTCGTCTCTGCCTCTGTCTCTGTCTCTGTTTCTGTCTCTGTCACTGTCTCTGCTCCTGTCGTCTCTGTCTCTCTCTTCTCCTGTCGTCTCTGTCTTTGTCTTTGCTCCTGTTGTCTCTGTCTCCGTCCCTGTCTCTGTCTCTGTCTCTGCTCCTGTCGTCTCTGTCTTTGTCTCTGCTCCTGTCGTCTCTGTCTCTGCTCCTGTCGTCTCTGTCTTTGTCTCTGTCTCTGTCACTGCTCCTGTCGTCTCTGTCTCTGTCTCTGTTTCTGTTTCTGTCTCTGTCTCTGCTCCTGTCGTCTCTGTCTATGTCTCTGCTCCTGTCGTCTCTGTCTCTGTTTCTGTCTCTGTCTCTGTCTCTGCTCCTGTCGTCTCTGTCTTTGTCTCTGCTCCTGTCGTCTCTGTCTCTGTCTTTGTCACTGCTCCTGTCGTCTCTGTCTCTGTCTCTGTTTTGTTCTCTGTCTCTGTCTCTGTCCCTTCTCCTGTCGTCTCTGTCTCTGTCTCTGCTCCTGTCGTCTCTGTCTCTGTCTCTGCTCCTGTCATCTCTGTCTCTGCTCCTGTCGTCTCCGTCTGTCGTCTCTGCCTCTGTCTCTGTTTCTGTCTCTGTCTCTGTCTCTGTCTCTGTCTCTGCTCCTGTCGTCTCTGTCTCTGTCTCTGTCACTGCTCCTGTCATCTCTGCTCCTGTCGTCTCTGTCTCTGCTCCTGTCATCTCTGTCTCTGCTCCTGTCGTCTCTGTCTCTGTCTCTGTCTCTGTCCCTGCTCCTGTCGTCTCTGCCTCTGTCTCTGTCTCTGTTTCTGTCTCTGTCACTGTCTCTGCTCCTGTCGTCTCTGTCTCTCTCTTCTCCTGTCGTCTCTGTCTTTGTCTTTGCTCCTGTTGTCTCTGTATCCGTCCCTGTCTCTGTCTCTGTCTCTGCTCCTGTCGTCTCTGTCTTTGTCTCTGCTCCTGTCGTCTCTGTCTCTGCTCCTGTCGTCTCTGTCTTTGTCTCTGTCTCTGTCACTGCTCCTGTCGTCTCTGTCTCTGTCTCTGTTTCTGTTTCTGCTCCTGTCATCTCTGTCTCTGCTCCTGTCGTCTCCGTCTGTCGTCTCTGCCTCTGTCTCTGTTTCTGTCTCTGTCTCTGTCTCTGTCTCTGCTCCTGTCGCCTCTGTCTCTGTCTCTGTCACTGCTCCTGTCATCTCTGTCTCTGCTCCTGTCGTCTCTGTCTCTGCTCCTGTCATCTCTGTCTCTGCTCCTGTCGTCTCTGTCTCTGTCTCTGTCTCTGTCCCTGCTCCTGTCGTCTCTGCCTCTGTCTCTGTCTCTGTTTCTGTCTCTGTCACTGTCTCTGCTCCTGTCGTCTCTGTCTCTCTCTTCTCCTGTCGTCTCTGTCTTTGTCTTTGCTCCTGTTGTCTCTGTCTCCGTCCCTGTCTCTGTCTCTGTCTCTGCTCCTGTCGTCTCTGTCTTTGTCTCTGCTCCTGTCGTCTCTGTCTCTGCTCCTGTCGTCTCTGTCTTTGTCTCTGTCTCTGTCACTGCTCCTGTCGTCTCTGTCTCTGTCTCTGTTTCTGTTTCTGTCTCTGTCTCTGCTCCTGTCGTCTCTGTCTCTGTCCCTGCTCCTGTCGTCTCTGCCTCTGTCTCTGTCTCTGTTTCTGTCTCTGTCACTGTCTCTGCTCCTGTCGTCTCTGTCTCTCTCTTCTCCTGTCGTCTCTGTCTTTGTCTTTGCTCCTGTTGTCTCTGTATCCGTCCCTGTCTCTGTCTCTGTCTCTGCTCCTGTCGTCTCTGTCTTTGTCTCTGCTCCTGTCGTCTCTGTCTCTGCTCCTGTCGTCTCTGTCTTTGTCTCTGTCTCTGTCACTGCTCCTGTCGTCTCTGTCTCTGTCTCTGTTTCTGTTTCTGCTCCTGTCATCTCTGTCTCTGCTCCTGTCGTCTCCGTCTGTCGTCTCTGCCTCTGTCTCTGTTTCTGTCTCTGTCTCTGTCTCTGTCTCTGCTCCTGTCGTCTCTGTCTCTGTCTCTGTCACTGCTCCTGTCATCTCTGTCTCTGCTCCTGTCGTCTCTGTCTCTGCTCCTGTCATCTCTGTCTCTGCTCCTGTCGTCTCTGTCTCTGTCTCTGTCCCTGCTCCTGTCGTCTCTGCCTCTGTCTCTGTCTCTGTTTCTGTCTCTGTCACTGTCTCTGCTCCTGTCGTCTCTGTCTCTCTCTTCTCCTGTCGTCTCTGTCTTTGTCTTTGCTCCTGTTGTCTCTGTCTCCGTCCCTGTCTCTGTCTCTGTCTCTGCTCCTGTCGTCTCTGTCTTTGTCTCTGCTCCTGTCGTCTCTGTCTCTGCTCCTGTCGTCTCTGTCTTTGTCTCTGTCTCTGTCACTGCTCCTGTCGTCTCTGTCTCTGTCTCTGTTTCTGTTTCTGTCTCTGTCTCTGCTCCTGTCGTCTCTGTCTATGTCTCTGCTCCTGTCGTCTCTGTCTCTGTTTCTGTCTCTGTCTCTGCTCCTGTCGTCTCTGTCTTTGTCTCTGCTCCTGTCGTCTCTGTCTCTGTCTCTGTCTTTGTCACTGCTCCTGTCGTCTCTGTCTCTGTCTCTGTTTTGTTCTCTGTCTCTGTCTCTGTCCCTTCTCCTGTCGTCTCTGTCTCTGTCTCTGCTCCTGTCGTCTCTGTCTCTGTCTCTGCTCCTGTCATCTCTGTCTCTGCTCCTGTCGTCTCCGTCTGTCGTCTCTGCCTCTGTCTCTGTTTCTGTCTCTGTCTCTGTCTCTGTCTCTGTCTCTGCTCCTGTCATCTCTGCTCCTGTCGTCTCTGTCTCTGCTCCTGTCATCTCTGTCTCTGCTCCTGTCGTCTCTGTCTCTGTCTCTGTCTCTGTCCCTGCTCCTGTCGTCTCTGCCTCTGTCTCTGTCTCTGTTTCTGTCTCTGTCACTGTCTCTGCTCCTGTCGTCTCTGTCTCTGTCTCTGTCACTGCTCCTGTCATCTCTGCTCCTGTCGTCTCTGTCTCTGCTCCTGTCATCTCTGTCTCTGCTCCTGTCGTCTCTGTCTCTGTCTCTGTCTCTGTCCCTGCTCCTGTCGTCTCTGCCTCTGTCTCTGTCTCTGTTTCTGTCTCTGTCACTGTCTCTGCTCCTGTCGTCTCTGTCTCTCTCTTCTCCTGTCGTCTCTGTCTTTGTCTTTGCTCCTGTTGTCTCTGTATCCGTCCCTGTCTCTGTCTCTGTCTCTGCTCCTGTCGTCTCTGTCTTTGTCTCTGCTCCTGTCGTCTCTGTCTCTGCTCCTGTCGTCTCTGTCTTTGTCTCTGTCTCTGTCTCTGCTCCTGTCGTCTCTGTCTCTGTCTCTGCTCCTGTCGTCTCTGTCTTTGTCTCTGCTCCTGTCGTCTCTGTCTCTGTCTCTGCTCCTGTCGTCTCTGTCTTTGTCTCTGCTCCTGTCGTCTCTGTCTCTGTCTCTGCTCCTGTCGTCTCTGTCTTTGTCTCTGCTCCTGTCGTCTCTGTCTCTGTCTCTGCTCCTGTCGTCTCTGTCTCTGCTCCTGTCGTCTCTGTCTTTGTCTCTGCTCCTGTCGTCTCTGTTTCTGTCTCTGTTTCTGTCTCTGTCTCTGTCTCTGCTCCTGTCGTCTCTGTCTTTGTCTCTGCTCCTGTCGTCTCTGTCTTTGTCTCTGTCACTGCTCCTGTCGTCTCTGTCTCTGCTCCTGTCGTCTCTGTCTTTGTCTCTGCTCCTGTCGTCTCTGTCTTTGTCTCTGCTCCTGTCGTCTCTGTCTCTGACTTTGTCTCTGCTCCTGTCGTCTCTGTCTTTGTCTCTGCTCCTGTCGTCTCTGTTTCTGTCTCTGTCTCTGTCTCTGTTTCTGTCTCTGTTTCTGTCTCTGTTTCTGTCTCTGTCTCTGTCTATGTTTCTGTCTCTGTCTCTGTCTCTGCTCCTGTCGTCTCTGTCTTTGTGTCTTCTCCTGTCGTCTCTGTCTCTGTCTCTGCTCCTGTCGTCTCTGTCTTTGTGTCTGCTCCTGTCGTCTCTGTCTCTGTCTCTGCTCCTGTCGTCTCTGTCTCGGTTTCTGTTTCTGTCTCTGTCTCTGCTCCTGTCGTCTCTGTCTATGTCTCTGCTCCTGTCGTCTCTGTCTCTGTTTCGTTCTCTGTCTCTGTCTCTGTCTCTGTCCCTTCTCCTGTCGTCTCTGTCTCTGCTCCTGTCGTCTCTGTCTTTGTCTCTGCTCCTGTCGTCTCTGTCTCTGCTCCTGTCGTCTCTGTCTCTGTCTCTGCTCCTGTCGTCTCTGTCTCTGTCACTGCTCCTGTCGTCTCTGTCTCTGTTTCTGTCTCTGTCTCTGCTCCTGTCGTCTCTGTCTTTGTCTCTGCTCCTGTCGTCTCTGTCTCTGTCTTTGTCTCTGCTCCTGTCGTCTCTGTCTCTGTCACTGCTCCTGTCGTCTCTGTCTCTGCTCCTGTCGTCTCTGTCTCTGTCTCTGCTCCTGTCGTCTCTGTCTCTGTCACTGCTCCTGTCGTCTCTGTCTCTGTTTCTGTCTCTGTCTCTGCTCCTGTCGTCTCTGTCTTTGTCTCTGCTCCTGTCGTCTCTGTCTCTGTCTTTGTCTCTGCTCCTGTCGTCTCTGTCTCTGTCACTGCTCCTGTCGTCTCTCTCTCTGTCTCTGTCTCTGCTCCTGTCGTCTCCGTCTTTGTCTCTGCTCCTGTCGTCTCTGTCTCTGCTCCTGTCGTCTCTGTCTTTGTCTCTGTCTCTGTCACTGCTCCTGTCGTCTCTGTCTCTGTTTCTGTCTCTGTCTCTGTCTCTGCTCCTGTCGTCTCTGTCTTTGTCTTTGCTCCTGTCGTCTCTGTCTCCGTCCCTGTCTCTGTCTCTGTCTCTGCTCCTGTCGTCTCTGTCTTTGTCTCTGCTCCTGTCGTCTCTGTCCCTGTCTCTGCTCCTGTCGTCTCTGTCTTTGTCTCTGTCACTGCTCCTGTCGTCTCTGTCTCTGTTTCTGTGTCTGTCTCTGTCTCTGCTCCTGTCGTCTCTGTCTTTGTCTTTGCTCCTGTCGTCTCTGTCTCTGTCCCTATCTCTGTCTCTGTCTCTGCTCCTATCGTCTCTGTCTTTGTCTCTGCTCCTGTCGTCTCTGTCTTTGTCTCTGCTCCTGTCGTCTCTGTCTCTGCTCCTGTCGTCTCTGTCTTTGTCTCTGTCTCTGTCTCTGCTCCTGTCGTCTCTGTCTCTGTTTCTGTCTCTGTCTCTGCTCCTGTCGTCTCTGTCTTTGTCTCTGCTCCTGTCGTCTCTGTCTTTGTCTCTGCTCCTGTCGTCTCTGTCTTTGTCTCTGTCTCTGTCACTGCTCCTGTCGTCTCTGTCTCTGTCTCTGTTTCTGTTTCTGTCTCTGTCTCTGCTCCTGTCGTCTCTGTCTCTGTCTCTGTCTTTGTCACTGCTCCTGTCGTCTCTGTCTCTGTCTCTGTTTTGTTCTCTGTCTCTGTCTCTGTCCCTTCTCCTGTCGTCTCTGTCTCTGTCTCTGCTCCTGTCGTCTCTGTCTCTGTCTCTGCTCCTGTCATCTCTGTCTCTGCTCCTGTCGTCTCCGTCTGTCGTCTCTGCCTCTGTCTCTGTTTCTGTCTCTGTCTCTGTCTCTGCTCCTGTCGTCTCTGTCTCTGTCTCTGTCACTGCTCCTGTCATCTCTGTCTCTGCTCCTGTCGTCTCTGTCTCTGCTCCTGTCGTCTCTGTCTCTGCTCCTGTCGTCTCTGTCTCTGTCTCTGTCCCTGCTCCTGTCGTCTCTGCCTCTGTCTCTGTCTCTGTTTCTGTCTCTGTCTTTGTCTCTGCTCCTGTCGTCTCTGTCTCTGACTTTGTCTCTGCTCCTGTCGTCTCTGTTTCTGTCTCTGTCTCTGTCTCTGTTTCTGTCTCTGTTTCTGTCTCTGTTTCTGTCTCTGTCTCTGTCTATGTTTCTGTCTCTGTCTCTGTCTCTGCTCCTGTCGTCTCTGTCTTTGTGTCTTCTCCTGTCGTCTCTGTCTCTGTCTCTGCTCCTGTCGTCTCTGTCTTTGTGTCTGCTCCTGTCGTCTCTGTCTCTGTCTCTGCTCCTGTCGTCTCTGTCTCGGTTTCTGTTTCTGTCTCTGTCTCTGCTCCTGTCGTCTCTGTCTATGTCTCTGCTCCTGTCGTCTCTGTCTCTGTTTCTGTCTCTGTCTCTGCTCCTGTCGTCTCTGTCTTTTTCTCTGCTCCTGTCGTCTCTGTCTCTGTCTCTGTCTTTGTCACTGCTCCTGTCGTCTCTGTCTCTGTTTCGTTCTCTGTCTCTGTCTCTGTCTCTGTCCCTTCTCCTGTCGTCTCTGTCTCTGTCTCTGCTCCTGTCGTCTCTGTCTTTGTCTCTGCTCCTGTCGTCTCTGTCTCCGCTCCTGTCATCTCTGTCTCTGTCTCTGTCACTGCTCCTGTCGTCTCTGTCTCTGCTCCTGTCGTCTCTGTCTCTGTCTCTGCTCCTGTCGTCTCTGTCTCTGTCACTGCTCCTGTCGTCTCTGTCTCTGTCTCTGTTTCTGTTTCTGTCTCTGTCTCTGCTCCTGTCGTCTCTGTCTATGTCTCTGCTCCTGTCGTCTCTGTCTCTGTTTTGGTCTCTGTCTCTGTCTCTGCTCCTGTCGTCTCTGTCTCTGTCTTTGTCTCTGCTCCTGTCGTCTCTGTCTCTGTCTCTGTCACTGCTCCTGTCGTCTCTGTCTCTGTCTCTGTCTCTGCTCCTGTCGTCTCCGTCTTTGTCTCTGCTCCTGTCGTCTCTGTCTCTGCTCCTGTCGTCTCTGTCTTTGTCTCTGTCTCTGTCACTGCTCCTGTCGTCTCTGTCTCTGTTTCTGTCTCTGTCTCTGTCTCTGCTCCTGTCGTATCTGTCTCCGTCCCTGTCTCTGTCTCTGCTCCTGTCGTCTCTGTCTTTGTCTCTGCTCCTGTCGTCTCTGTCTCTGTCTCTGCTCCTGTCGTCTCTGTCTTTGTCTCTGTCACTGCTCCTGTCGTCTCTGTCTCTGTTTCTGTGTCTGTTTCTGTCTCTGTCTCTGCTCCTGTCGTCTCTGTCTTTGTCTTTGCTCCTGTCGTCTCTGTCTCTGTCCCTATCTCTGTCTCTGTCTCTGCTCCTGTCGTCTCTGTCTTTGTCTCTGCTCCTGTCGTCTCTGTCTTTGTCTCTGCTCCTGTCGTCTCTGTCTCTGCTCCTGTCGTCTCTGTCTTTGTCTATGCTCCTGTCGTCTCTGTCTTTGTCTCTGTCTCTGTCTCTGCTCCTGTGGTCTCTGTCTTTGTCTCTGTCTCTGCTCCTGTCGTCTCTGTCTCTGTTTCTGTCTCTGTCTCTGTCTCTGCTCCTGTCGTCTCTGTCTTTGTCTCTGCTCCTGTCGTCTCTGTCTCTGTCTCTGCTCCTGTCGTCTCTGTCTTTGTCTCTGTCTCTGTCACTGCTCCTGTCGTCACTGTCTCTGTCTCTGTTTCTGTTTCTGTCTCTGTCTCTGCTCCTGCCGTCTCTGTCTATGTCTCTGCTCCTGTCGTCTCTGTCTCTGTTTCTGTCTCTGTCTCTGTCTCTGCTCCTGTCGTCTCTGTCTTTGTCTCTGCTCCTGTCGTCTCTGTCTCTGTCTCTGTCTTTGTCACTGCTCCTGTCGTCTCTGTCTCTGTCTCTGCTCCTGTCGTCTCTGTCTCTGTCTCTGCTCCTGTCATCTCTGTCTCTGCTCCTGTCGTCTCTGTCTCTGCTCCTGTCGTCTCTGTCTCTGCTCCTGTCGTCTCTGTCTCTGTCTCTGTCTCTGTCCCTGCTCCTGTCGTCTCTGCCTCTATCTCTGTCTCTGTTTCTGTCTCTGTCACTGTCTCTGCTCCTGTCGTCTCTGTCTCTCTCTTCTCCTGTCGTCTCTGTCTTTGTCTTTGCTCCTGTCGTCTCTGTCTCCGTCCCTGTCTCTGTCTCTGCTCCTGTCGTCTCTGTCTTTGTCTCTGCTCCTGTCGTCTCTGTCTCTCCTCCTGTCGTCTCTGTCTTTGTCTCTGTCTCTGTCACTTCTCCTGTCGTCTCTGTCTCTGTTTCTGTGTCTGTCTCTGCTCCTGTCGTCTCTGTTTTTGTCTCTGCTCCTGTCGTCTCTGTCTCTGTCTCTGCTCCTGTCGTCTCTGTCTTTGTCTCTGCTCCTGTCGTCTCTGTCTCTGTCTCTGCTCCTGTCGTCTCTGTCTTTGTCTCTGCTCCTGTCGTCTCTGTCTCTGTCTCTGCTCCTGTCGTCTCTGTCTCTGCTCCTGTCGTCTCTGTCTTTGTCTCTGCTCCTGTCGTCTCTGTCTTTGTCTCTGTCTCTGTCACTGCTCCTGTCGTCTCTGTTTCTGTCTCTGTTTCTGTCTCTGTCTCTGTCTCTGCTCCTGTCGTCTCTGTCTTTGTCTCTGCTCCTGTCGTCTCTGTCTTTGTCTCTGTCACTGCTCCTGTCGTCTCTGTCTCTGCTCCTGTCGTCTCTGTCTTTGTCTCTGCTCCTGTCGTCTCTGTCTCTGTTTCTGTCTCTGTCTCTGTCTCTGCTCCTGTCGTCTCTGTCTTTGTCTCTGCTCCTGTCGTCTCTGTCTCTGACTTTGTCTCTGCTCCTGTCGTCTCTGTTTCTGTCTCTGTCTCTGTCTCTGTTTCTGTCTCTGTCTCTGTCCCTTCTCCTGTCGTCTCTGTCTCTGTCTCTGCTCCTGTCGTCTCTGTCTTTGTGTCTTCTCCTGTCGTCTCTGTCTCTGTCTCTGCTCCTGTCGTCTCTGTCTTTGTGTCTGCTCCTGTCGTCTCTGTCTCTGTCTCTGCTCCTGTCGTCTCTGTCTCTGTCTCGGTTTCTGTTTCTGTCTCTGTCTCTGCTCCTGTCGTCTCTGTCTATGTCTCTGCTCCTGTCGTCTCTGTTTCTGTCTCTGTCTCTGCTCCTGTCGTCTCTGTCTTTTTCTCTGCTCCTGTCGTCTCTGTCTCTGTCTTTGTCACTGCTCCTGTCGTCTCTGTCTCTGTTTCGTTCTCTGTCTCTGTCTCTGTCCCTTCTCCTGTCGTCTCTGTCTCTGTCTCTGCTCCTGTCGTCTCTGTCTTTGTCTCTGCTCCTGTCGTCTCTGTCTCCGCTCCTGTCATCTCTGTCTCTGTCTCTGTCACTGCTCCTGTCGTCTCTGTCTCTGCTCCTGTCGTCTCTGTCTCTGTCTCTGCTCCTGTCGTCTCTGTCTCTGTCTCTGTCTCTGCTCCTGTCGTCTCTGTCTCTGCTCCTGTCGTCTCCGTCTGTCGTCTCTGGCTCTGTCTCTGTTTCTGTCTCTGTCTCTGTCTCTGCTCCTGTCGTCTCTGTCTCTGTCTCTGTCACTGCTCCTGTCGTCTCTGTCTCTGCTCCTGTCGTCTCTCTCTCTGCTCCTGTCGTCTCTGTCTCTGCTCCTGTCGTCTCTGTCTCTGTCTCTGTCTCTGTCACTGCTCCTGTCGTCTCTGTCTCTGTCTCTGCTCCTGTCGTCTCCGTCTTTGTCTCTGCTCCTGTCGTCTCTGTCTCTGTCTCTGCTCCTGTCGTCTCTGTCTTTGTCTCTGTCTCTGTCACTGCTCCTGTCGTCTCTGTCTCTGTTTCTGTCTCTGTCTCTGTCTCTGCTCCTGTCGTCTCTGTCTTTGTCTTTGCTCCTGTCGTCTCTGTCTCCTTCCCTGTCTCTGTCTCTGTCTCTGCTCCTGTCGTCTCTGTCTTTGTCTCTGCTCCTGTCGTCTCTGTCTCTGTTTCTGTGTCTGTCTCTGTCTCTGTCTCTGCTCCTGTCGTCTCTGTCTTTGTCTTTGCTCCTGTCGTCTCTGTCTCTGTCCCTATCTCTGTCTCTGTTTCTGTCTCTGTCACTGTCTCTGCTCCTGTCGTCTCTGTCTCTCTCTTCTCCTGTCGTCTCTGTCTTTGTCTTTGCTCCTGTCGTCTCTGTCTCCGTCCCTGTCTCTGTCTCTGCTCCTGTCGTCTCTGTCTTTGTCTCTGCTCCTGTCGTCTCTGTCTCTCCTCCTGTCGTCTCTGTCTTTTTCTCTGTCTCTGTCACTGCTCCTGTCGTCTCTGTCTCTCCTCCTGTCGTCTCTGTCTTTTTCTCTGTGTCTGTCTCTGCTCCTGTCGTCTCTGTTTTTGTCTCTGCTCCTGTCGTCTCTGTCTCTGTCTCTGCTCCTGTCGTCTCTGTCTTTGTCTCTGCTCCTGTCGTCTCTGTCTCTGTCTCTGCTCCTGTCGTCTCTGTCTTTGTCTCTGCTCCTGTCGTCTCTGTTTCTGTCTCTGTCTCTGCTCCTGTCGTCTCTGTCTTTTTCTCTGCTCCTGTCGTCTCTGTCTCTGTCTCTGTCTTTGTCACTGCTCCTGTCGTCTCTGTCTCTGTTTCGTTCTCTGTCTCTGTCTCTGTCCCTTCTCCTGTCGTCTCTGTCTCTGTCTCTGCTCCTGTCGTCTCTGTCTTTGTCTCTGCTCCTGTCGTCTCTGTCTCCGCTCCTGTCATCTCTGTCTCTGTCTCTGTCACTGCTCCTGTCGTCTCTGTCTCTGCTCCTGTCGTCTCTGTCTCTGTCTCTGCTCCTGTCGTCTCTGTCTCTGTCTCTGTCTCTGCTCCTGTCGTCTCTGTCTCTGCTCCTGTCGTCTCCGTCTGTCGTCTCTGGCTCTGTCTCTGTTTCTGTCTCTGTCTCTGTCTCTGCTCCTGTCGTCTCTGTCTCTGTCTCTGTCACTGCTCCTGTCGTCTCTGTCTCTGCTCCTGTCGTCTCTCTCTCTGCTCCTGTCGTCTCTGTCTCTGCTCCTGTCGTCTCTGTCTCTATCTCTGTCTCTGTCACTGCTCCTGTCGTCTCTGTCTCTGTCTCTGTCTCTGCTCCTGTCGTCTCCGTCTTTGTCTCTGCTCCTGTCGTCTCTGTCTCTGTCTCTGCTCCTGTCGTCTCTGTCTTTGTCTCTGTCTCTGTCACTGCTCCTGTCGTCTCTGTCTCTGTTTCTGTCTCTGTCTCTGTCTCTGCTCCTGTCGTCTCTGTCTTTGTCTTTGCTCCTGTCGTCTCTGTCTCCTTCCCTGTCTCTGTCTCTGCTCCTGTCGTCTCTGTCTTTGTCTCTGCTCCTGTCGTCTCTGTCTCTGTCTCTTCTCCTGTCGTCTCTGTCTTTGTCTCTGTCACTGCTCCTGTCGTCTCTGTCTCTGTTTCTGTGTCTGTCTCTGTCTCTGTCTCTGCTCCTGTCGTCTCTGTCTTTGTCTTTGCTCCTGTCGTCTCTGTCTCTGTCCCTATCTCTGTCTCTGCTCCTGTCGTCTCTGTCTTTGTCTCTGCTCCTGTCGTCTCTGTCTTTGTCTCTGCTCCTGTCGTCTCTGTCTCTGCTCCTGTCGTCTCTGTCTTTGTCTCTGCTCCTGTCGTCTCTGTCTTTTTCTCTGTCTCTGTCTCTGCTCCTGTCGTCTCTGTCTTTGTCTCTGTCTCTGTCTCTGCTCCTGTCGTCTCTGTCTCTGTTTCTGTCTTTGTCTCTGCTCCTGTCATCTCTGTCTCTGCTCCTGTCGTCTCTGTCTATGTCTCTGCTCCTGTCGTCTCTGTTTCTGTCTCTGTCTCTGTCTCTGCTCCTGTCGTCTCTGTCTTTGTCTCTGCTCCTGTCGTCTCTGTCTCTGTCTCTGTCTTTGTCACTGCTCCTGTCGTCTCTGTCTCTGTCTCTGTTTTGTTCTCTGTCTCTGTCTCTGTCCCTTCTCCTGTCGTCTCTGTCTCTGTCTCTGCTCCTGTCGTCTCTGTCTCTGTCTCTGCTCCTGTCATCTCTGTCTCTGCTCCTGTCGTCTCTGCCTCTGTCTCTGTTTCTGTCTCTGTCTCTGTCTCTGCTCCTGTCATCTCTGTCTCTGCTCCTGTCGTCTCTGTCTCTGCTCCTGTCGTCTCTGTCTCTGCTCCTGTCGTCTCTGTCTCTGTCTCTGTCTCTGCTCCTGTCGTCTCTGTCTCTGTCTCTGTCCCTGCTCCTGTCGTCTCTGCCTCTGTCTCTGTCTCTGTTTCTGTCTCTGTCACTGTCTCTGCTCCTGTCGTCTCTGTCTCTCTCTTCTCCTGTCGTCTCTGTCTCCGTCCCTGTCTCTGTCTCTGTCTCTGCTCCTGTCAGCTCTGTCTTTGTCTCTGCTCCTGTCGTCTCTGTCTCTGCTCCTGTCGTCTCTGTCTTTGTCTCTGTCACTGCTCCTGTCGTCTCTGTCTCTGTTTCTGTGTCTGTCTCTGCTCCTGTCGTCTCTGTCTTTGTCTCTGCTCCTGTCGTCTCTGTCTCTGTCTCTGCTCCTGTTGTCTCTGTCTTTGTCTCTGCTCCTGTCGTCTCTGTCTTTGTCTCTGCTCCTGTCGTCTCTGTCTCTGCTCCTGTCGTCTCTGTCTTTGTCTCTGCTCCTGTCGTCTCTGTCTTTTTCTCTGTCTCTGTCTCTGCTCCTGTCGTCTCTGTCTTTGTCTCTGTCTCTGTCTCTGCTCCTGTCGTCTCTGTCTCTGTTTCTGTCTTTGTCTCTGCTCCTGTCGTCTCTGTCTTTGTCTTTGCTCCTGTCGTCTCTGTCTCTGTCCCTATCTCTGTCTCTGCTCCTGTCGTCTCTGTCTTTGTCTCTGCTCCTGTCGTCTCTGTCTTTGTCTCTGCTCCTGTCGTCTCTGTCTCTGCTCCTGTCGTCTCTGTCTTTGTCTCTGTCACTGCTCCTGTCGTCTCTGTCTCTGTTTCTGTGTCTGTCTCTGTCTCTGTCTCTGCTCCTGTCGTCTCTGTCTTTGTCTTTGCTCCTGTCGTCTCTGTCTCTGTCCCTATCTCTGTCTCTGCTCCTGTCGTCTCTGTCTTTGTCTCTGCTCCTGTCGTCTCTGTCTTTGTCTCTGCTCCTGTCGTCTCTGTCTCTGCTCCTGTCGTCTCTGTCTTTGTCTCTGCTCCTGTCGTCTCTGTCTTTTTCTCTGTCTCTGTCTCTGCTCCTGTCGTCTCTGTCTTTGTCTCTGTCTCTGTCTCTGCTCCTGTCGTCTCTGTCTCTGTTTCTGTCTTTGTCTCTGCTCCTGTCATCTCTGTCTCTGCTCCTGTCGTCTCTGTCTATGTCTCTGCTCCTGTCGTCTCTGTTTCTGTCTCTGTCTCTGTCTCTGCTCCTGTCGTCTCTGTCTTTGTCTCTGCTCCTGTCGTCTCTGTCTCTGTCTCTGTCTTTGTCACTGCTCCTGTCGTCTCTGTCTCTGTCTCTGTTTTGTTCTCTGTCTCTGTCTCTGTCCCTTCTCCTGTCGTCTCTGTCTCTGTCTCTGCTCCTGTCGTCTCTGTCTCTGTCTCTGCTCCTGTCATCTCTGTCTCTGCTCCTGTCGTCTCTGCCTCTGTCTCTGTTTCTGTCTCTGTCTCTGTCTCTGCTCCTGTCATCTCTGTCTCTGCTCCTGTCGTCTCTGTCTCTGCTCCTGTCGTCTCTGTCTCTGCTCCTGTCGTCTCTGTCTCTGTCTCTGTCTCTGCTCCTGTCGTCTCTGTCTCTGTCTCTGTCCCTGCTCCTGTCGTCTCTGCCTCTGTCTCTGTCTCTGTTTCTGTCTCTGTCACTGTCTCTGCTCCTGTCGTCTCTGTCTCTCTCTTCTCCTGTTGTCTCTGTCTTTGTCTTTGCTCCTGTCGTCTCTGTCTCCGTCCCTGTCTCTGTCTCTGTCTCTGCTCCTGTCAGCTCTGTCTTTGTCTCTGCTCCTGTCGTCTCTGTCTCTGCTCCTGTCGTCTCTGTCTTTGTCTCTGTCACTGCTCCTGTCGTCTCTGTCTCTGTTTCTGTGTCTGTCTCTGCTCCTGTCGTCTCTGTCTTTGTCTCTGCTCCTGTCGTCTCTGTCTCTGTCTCTGCTCCTGTTGTCTCTGTCTTTGTCTCTGCTCCTGTCGTCTCTGTCTCTGCTCCTGGCGTCTCTGTCTTTGTCTCTGCTCCTGTCGTCTCTGTCTCTGTCTCTGCTCCTGTCGTCTCTGTCTCTGCTCCTGTCGTCTCTGTCTTTGTCTCTGCTCCTGTCGTCTCTGTCTTTGTCTCTGTTTCTGTCTCTGTCTCTGTCTCTGCTCCTGTCGTCTCTGTTTCTGTCTCTGTTTCTGTCTCTGTCTCTGCTCCTGTCGTCTCTGTCTTTGTCTCTGCTCCTGTCGTCTCTGTCTTTGTCTCTGTCACTGCTCCTGTCGTCTCTGTCTCTGCTCCTGTCGTCTCTGTCTTTGTCTCTGCTCCTGTCGTCTCTGTCTCTGTTTCTGTCTCTGTCTCTGTCTCTGCTCCTGTCGTCTCTGTCTTTGTCTCTGCTCCTGTCGTCTCTGTCTCTGACTTTGTCTCTGCTCCTGTCGTCTCTGTTTCTGTCTCTGTCTCTGTCTCTGTTTCTGTCTCTGTTTCTGTCTCTGTTTCTGTCTCTGTCTCTGTCTATGTTTCTGTCTCTGTCTCTGTCTCTGCTCCTGTCGTCTCTGTCTTTGTGTCTTCTCCTGTCGTCACTGTCTCTGTCTCTGCTCCTGTCGTCTCTGTCTTTGTGTCTGCTCCTGTCGTCTCTGTCTCTGTCTCTGCTCCTGTCGTCTCTGTCTCTGTCTCGGTTTCTGTTTCTGTCTCTGTCTCTGCTCCTGTCGTCTCTGTCTCTGTTTCTGTCTCTGTCTCTGCTCCTGTCGTCTCTGTCTTTTTCTCTGCTCCTGTCGTCTCTGTCTCTGTCTCTGTCTTTGTCACTGCTCCTGTCGTCTCTGTCTCTGTTTCGTTCTCTGTCTCTGTCTCTGTCTCTGTCCCTTCTCCTGTCGTCTCTGTCTCTGTCTCTGCTCCTGTCGTCTCTGTCTTTGTCTCTGCTCCTGTTGTCTCTGTCTCCGCTCCTGTCATCTCTGTCTCTGTCTCTGTCACTGCTCCTGTCGTCTCTGTCTCTGCTCCTGTCGTCTCTGTCTCTGCTCCTGTCGTCTCTGTCTCTGCTCCTGTCGTCTCCGTCTGTCGTCTCTGGCTCTGTCTCTGTTTCTGTCTCTGTCTCTGTCTCTGCTCCTGTCGTCTCTGTCTCTGTCACTGCTCCTGTCGTCTCTGTCTCTGCTCCTGTCGTTTCTGTCTCTGCTCCTGTCGTCTCTGTCTCTACTCCTGTCGTCTCTGTCTCTGTCTCTGTCACTGCTCCTGTCGTCTCTGTCTCTGTCTCTGCTCCTGTCGTCTCCGTCTTTGTCTCTGCTCCTGTCGTCTCTGTCTCTGTCTCTGCTCCTGTCGTCTCTGTCTTTGTCTCTGTCTCTGTCACTGCTCCTGTCGTCTCTGTCTCCTTCCCTGTCTCTGTCTCTGTCTCTGCTCCTGTCGTCTCTGTCTTTGTCTTTGCTCCTGTCGTCTCTGTCTCTGTCCCTATCTCTGTCTCTGTCTCTGCTCCTGTCGTCTCTGTCTTTGTCTCTGCTCCTGTCGTCTCTGTCTTTGTCTCTGCTCCTGTCGTCTCTGTCTCTGCTCCTGTCGTCTCTGTCTTTGTCTCTGCTCCTGTCGTCTCTGTCTCTGTCTCTGCTCCTGTCGTCTCTGTCTCTGCTCCTGTCGTCTCCGTCTGTCGTCTCTGGCTCTGTCTCTGTTTCTGTCTCTGTCTCTGTCTCTGCTCCTGTCATCTCTGTCTCTGCTCCTGTCGTCTCTGTCTCTGCTCCTGTCGTCTCTGTCTCTACTCCTGTCGTCTCTGTCTCTGTCTCTGTCACTGCTCCTGTCGTCTCTGTCTCTGTCTCTGCTCCTGTCGTCTCCGTCTTTGTCTCTGCTCCTGTCGTCTCTGTCTCTGTCTCTGCTCCTGTCGTCTCTGTCTTTGTCTCTGTCTCTGTCACTGCTCCTGTCGTCTCTGTCTCCTTCCCTGTCTCTGTCTCTGTCTCTGCTCCTGTCGTCTCTGTCTTTGTCTCTGTCACTGCTCCTGTCGTCTCTGTCTCTGTTTCTGTGTCTGTCTCTGTCTCTGTCTCTGCTCCTGTCGTCTCTGTCTTTGTCTTTGCTCCTGTCGTCTCTGTCTCTGTCCCTATCTCTGTCTCTGTCTCTGCTCCTGTCGTCTCTGTCTTTGTCTCTGCTCCTGTCGTCTCTGTCTTTGTCTCTGCTCCTGTCGTCTCTGTCTCTGCTCCTGTCGTCTCTGTCTTTGTCTCTGCTCCTGTCGTCTCTGTCTTTGTCTCTGTCTCTGTCTCTGCTCCTGTCGTCTCTGTCTTTGTCTCTGTCTCTGTCTCTGCTCCTGTCGTCTCTGTCTCTGTTTCTGTCTCTGTCTCTGTCTCTGCTCCTGTCGTCTCTGTCTTTGTCCCTGCTCCTGTCGTCTCTGTCTCTGTCTCTGCTCCTGTCGTCTCTGTCTTTGTCTCTGTCACTGCTCCTGTCGTCTCTGTCTCTGTCTCTGTTTCTGTTTCTGTCTCTGTCTCTGCTCCTGTCGTCTCTGTCTATGTCTCTGCTCCTGTCGTCTCTGTCTCTGTTTCTGTCTCTGTCTCTGTCTCTGCTCCTGTCGTCTCTGTCTTTGTCTCTGCTCCTGTCGTCTCTGTCTCTGTCTTTGTCACTGCTCCTGTCGTCTCTGTCTCTGTCTCTGCTCCTGTCGTCTCTGTCTCTGTCTCTGTCTCTGCTCCTGTCATCTCTGTCTCTGCTCCTGTCGTCTCCGTCTGTCATCTCTGCCTCTGTCTCTGTTTCTGTCTCTGTCTCTGCTCCTGTCGTCTCTGTCTCTGTCTCTGTCACTGCTCCTGTCATCTCTGTCTCTGCTCCTGTCGTCTCTGTCTCTGCTCCTGTCGTCTCTGTCTCTGCTCCTGTCGTCTCTGTCTCTGTCTCTGTCTCTGTCCCTGCTCCTGTCGTCTCTGCCTCTGTCTCTGTCTCTGTTTCTGTCTCTGTCACTGTCTCTGCTCCTGTCGTCTCTGTCTCTCTCTTCTCCTGTCGTCTCTGTCTTTGTCTTTGCTCCTGTCGTCTCTGTCTCCGTCCCTGTCTCTGTCTCTGTCTCTGCTCCTGTCATCTCTGTCTTTGTCTCTGCTCCTGTCGTCTCTGTCTCTGCT
This sequence comes from Eucyclogobius newberryi, assembly GCF_026437365.1. Taxonomy (NCBI): domain Eukaryota; kingdom Metazoa; phylum Chordata; class Actinopteri; order Gobiiformes; family Gobiidae; genus Eucyclogobius; species Eucyclogobius newberryi. Next base: position 42,906,332 of record NW_027315945.1, read on the forward strand.
CCTGTCGTCTCTGTCTCTGTTTCTGTGTCTGTCTCTGCTCCTGTCGTCTCTGTCTTTGTCTCTGCTCCTGTCGTCTCTGTCTTTGTCTCTGCTCCTGTCGTCTCTGTCTCTGTCTCTGCTCCTGTCGTCTCTGTCTTTGTCTCTGCTCCTGTCGTCTCTGTCTCTGTCTCTGCTCCTGTCGTCTCTGTCTTTGTCTCTGCTCCTGTCGTCTCTGTCTTTGTCTCTGCTCCTGTCGTCTCTGTCTCTGTCTCTGCTCCTGTCGTCTCTGTCTCTGTCTCTGTTCCTGTCGTCTCTGTCTCTGTCTCTGCTCCTGTCGTCTCTGTCTCTGTCACTGCTCCTGTCATCTCTGTCTCTGCTCCTGTCGTCTCTGTCTCTGCTCCTGTCGTCTCTGTCCCTGCTCCTGTCGTCTCTGTCTCTGTCTCTGTCTCTGTCTCTGTCGCTTTCATAGATTTTAATAAAGTCATTTTTTATTTGGTCGTTTGGAGGAAAATCTGATTTTTACAGTGAAATTAAACTTTGAACAAAGTTCAACAAATGAAAAAAAGTCTCAAAGACAAAACAAAAACACTGGAGCAAAACAGTTCTCCTACTTTCACCGGTGAGGGGTCACAGTTCTGGGTTCACAGTTCTGGGTTCACAGTTCACAGTTCTGGGTTCACAGTTCTGGGTTCACAGTTCTGGGTTCACAGTTCTGGGTTCATAGTTCTGGGTTCACAGTTCCACTTTTTTCTGCTACATTCAAATTCCAGGTTAAAAGATAAAAAAGACATTTTTTGTTTTGGCAGCGTTTTCTTCTTCACTGAACAAAGGCCACGCCCTCCGGAAGTGTCCCTGAGCGCCTGAAGGGGGTCACCAGAGGTCACCAGAGGTCACCACCAGAGGTCACCAGAGGTCACCACCAGAGGTCACCAGAGGTCACCACCGGAGGTCACCAGAGGTCACCACCAGAGGTCACCAGAGGTCACCACCAGAGGTCACCACCAGAGGTCACCACCAGAGGTCACCAGAGGTCACCAGAGGTCACCACCAGAGGTCACCAGAGGTCACCACCAGAGGTCATTCACAAAATCATGTTTTGAATCATTTTAGAGAAAACATCCGAGTTAAAGCTTCACATTCAACAAACCATTCAATCTCAAACTTTATAAATGTTAAAATATTGTTCAAACTCCTTAAATTCTCTTTGTTTGGACGTTTCTGTCGTTTAAAACGTCATTTCAAGTTTTCACTTCAAAAACAAAATCGAGGCAAATATTGGTTTAAATTGTTTTGGTTCGAGTCCAGCAGCTACCGGCTAACGGCTAACGGCTAACGGCTAAAGGCTAACGGCTAAAGGCTAACGGCTAACGGCAAAAGGCTAACGGCTAAAGGCTAACGGCCAACGGCAAAAGGCTAACGGCTAAAGGCTAACGGCTAACGGTTCAGCCCAAAGTAGAGCTCTTTGGAGGAAGTGAGATCACAAGGAAGGAAGGAGACAAGGAAACGAGGGGAGGAGATGAGGAAACGAGGGGAGGAGACGAGGAAAGGGAAGTGAGTCGGCTCGGTCCAAATCTGGTTTCACATTGACGCAGCTAACGAAGCTAACACTGATGCTAACCCTTATGCTAACACTGATGCTAACACTGAAGCTAACAGTGAAGCTAACACTGATGCTAACAGTGAAGCTAACACTGATGCTAACACTGATGCTAACAGTGAAATACATTCAGAACACAAAGTAAAAGCAGCTTTACGTTGTGTTCAAAGGCACTGGGTTTGTTCAGACGTTAAACTCTCACATGCTAATATTACACATTCATGCTAATGCTAATAAAACACATTCATGCTAATGCTAATAAAACACATTCATGCTAATGCTAATAAAACACATTCATGCTAATGCTAATATTACACATTCATGCTAATGCTAATAAAACACATTCATGCTAATGCTAATAAAACACATTCATGCTAATGCTAATAAAACACATTCATGCTAATACAACATGCTCTGTAGAGATTTAGCTAGCATAATGCTAATGCTAATGCTAGCTGAGTGGAAAGCCACTGGTTTGGGCTTTGATCCTTTAGTTTCACTTTGACTCCTTAATAATAATAGATTGTGTCGTCCTCAGATGGAGAGAAACTATAGAAATGTAAATATAATGTACAAATATATATTTATAAACTATGTATTATTAACAATCTGTTTCTGTTTTCACCGAGGCTAAAATGCTTTTTAGAAGTAAAAAGAATGCAAATATATATAAATGTATTTGAATGTAAAGAAGAGAAGCGAGCCGACAGAGGACGCAAGGACGCAAGGACACAAGGACGCAAGGACGCCAGGTGGAAAGGAAACAAGGGGGAGAAAGGAAACAAGGAAACAGGAGGCAAGGGAGCAAGGAAACAAGGAGGAAAGGAAACAAGGAGGTAAAGGAGTCAGTTTGGTGGCGCTCGTCTGTTGGTCTTGTTATTGGCTGGTTTCGTGGCGGCTCCAGTCGGGGGCGTGGTCAGCTGTGCTGTCGGGGGCGTGGTCAGGGGTGGGGCGAACGCAAGTGGTGGGCGGGTCTGGACCTTGGATGGACACAACGATCGGAGCTGAAACGTTTCTCTAAAAAACAAATACAAACAGGATTATTATTATTATACCTTATTATTCATAAAATGTGTTGAAATGATATTTATGTGCAGCGCTGCAGACGATGATGCTAGCACTGATGCTAGCACTGATGCTAACATGATGCTAGCACTGACGCTAACATGATGCTAGCATTGATGCTAACATGATGCTAGCACTGATGCTACCATGATGCTAGCACTGATGCTAACATGATGCTAGCACTGATGCTAACATGATGCTAGCATTGATGCTAACATGATGCTAACATGATGCTAGCACTGATGCTAACATGATGCTAGCACTGATGCTAACATGATGCTAGCACTGATGCTACCATGATGCTAGCACTGATGCTAACATGATGCTAGCACTGACGCTAACATGATGCTAGCATTGATGCTAACATGATGCTAGCACTGATGCTACCATGATGCTAGCACTGATGCTAACATGATGCTAGCACTGACGCTAACATGATGCTAGCATTGATGCTACCATGATGCTAGCACTGATGCTACCATGATGCTAGCACTGATGCTAACATGATGCCAGCACTATATTCCCTCATAGTACAGTGGTCACCAGAGTACTATGATGACCAGTGCAGAGAATGTTTTTAAAGAAAAGAACCCTCTGAATGTAACAAAGTACTACAGTAAAAGTATTACAAGGTATTTGTAATCTACCTAAGTACATTTTACTGTGGCTACTTTGTACTTTTACTTGAGAGCAGGAACTGCTCTGAAAACTACAAAGTACTTTCTGGTTTTAGAGGTAATTTTTATAATATTCTGTCTGAAGGTTTTGAGCAAATAAAAAATATACATTTAAAGTTTAGACACATTTTATCAAACGTCAAAATACTTTAGTTTTTTCCTCTAAAAGTACAATTTTAAACATTGACTTCTTAAGTATATTTGTTTATATAGCTGGCTCCGCTCTTTTATCTTGTTCCATTTTGTTCGGCCGGATTATTCACTCTTTTTACTTGTGTCGTCGTGATGTGCGCCATGTCTCTGTCCCTTATGTCTCTGTCCCTTATGTCTCTGTCCCTTATGTCTCTGTCCCTTATGTCTCTGTCCCTCATGTCTCTGTCCCTTATGTCTCTGTCCCTCATGTCTCTGTCCCTCATGTCTCTGTCCCTCATGTCTCTGTCCCTTATGTCTCTGTCCCTTATGTCTCTGTCCCTCATGTCTCTGTCCCTTATGTCTCTGTCCCTTATGTCTCTGTCCCTTATGTCTCTGTCCCTTATGTCTCTGTCCCTTATGTCTCTGTCCCTCATGTCTCTGTCCCTTATGTCTCTGTCCCTCATGTCTCTGTCCCTCATGTCTCTGTCCCTCATGTCTCTGTCCCTTATGTCTCTGTCCCTTATGTCTCTGTCCCTCATGTCTCTGTCCCTTATGTCTCTGTCCCTTATGTCTCTGTCCCTCATGTCTCTGTCCCTTATGTCTCTGTCCCTTATGTCTCTGTCCCTCATGTCTCTGTCCCTCATGTCTCTGTCCCTCATGTCTCTGTCCCTTATGTCTCTGTCCCTCATGTCTCTGTCCCTCATGTCTCTGTCCCTCATGTCTCTGTCCCTTATGTCTCTGTCCCTCATGTCTCTGTCCCTTATGTCTCTGTCCCTTATGTCTCTGTCCCTTATGTCTCTGTCCCTCATGTCTCTGTCCCTCATGTCTCTGTCCCTTATGTCTCTGTCCCTTATGTCTCTGTCCCTCATGTCTCTGTCCCTCATGTCTCTGTCCCTTATGTCTCTGTCCCTTATGTCTCTGTCCCTTATGTCTCTGTCCCTCATGTCTCTGTCCCTTATGTCTCTGTCCCTTATGTCTCTGTCCCTCATGTCTCTGTCCCTCATGTCTCTGTCCCTTATGTCTCTGTCCCTTATGTCTCTGTCCCTCATGTCTCTGTCCCTTATGTCTCTGTCCCTTATGTCTCTGTCCCTCATGTCTCTGTCCCTCATGTCTCTGTCCCTTATGTCTCTGTCCCTTATGTCTCTGTCCCTCATGTCTCTGTCCCTTATGTCTCTGTCCCTTATGTCTCTGTCCCTCATGTCTCTGTCCCTCATGTCTCTGTCCCTTATGTCTCTGTCCCTTATGTCTCTGTCCCTCATGTCTCTGTCCCTCATGTCTCTGTCCCTTATGTCTCTGTCCCTTATGTCTCTGTCCCTCATGTCTCTGTCCCTCATGTCTCTGTCCCTCATGTCTCTGTCCCTTATGTCTCTGTCCCTTATGTCTCTGTCCCTTATGTCTCTGTCCCTTATGTCTCTGTCCCTCATGTCTCTGTCCCTCATGTCTCTGTCCCTTATGTCTCTGTCCCTTATGTCTCTGTCCCTCATGTCTCTGTCCCTCATGTCTCTGTCCCTCATGTCTCTGTCCCTTATGTCTCTGTCCCTTATGTCTCTGTCCCTCATGTCTCTGTCCCTTATGTCTCTGTCCCTTATGTCTCTGTCCCTCATGTCTCTGTCCCTCATGTCTCTGTCCCTTATGTCTCTGTCCCTTATGTCTCTGTCCCTCATGTCTCTGTCCCTTATGTCTCTGTCCCTTATGTCTCTGTCCCTCATGTCTCTGTCCCTCATGTCTCTGTCCCTTATGTCTCTGTCCCTTATGTCTCTGTCCCTCATGTCTCTGTCCCTTATGTCTCTGTCCCTTATGTCTCTGTCCCTCATGTCTCTGTCCCTCATGTCTCTGTCCCTTATGTCTCTGTCCCTTATGTCTCTGTCCCTCATGTCTCTGTCCCTCATGTCTCTGTCCCTTATGTCTCTGTCCCTTATGTCTCTGTCCCTCATGTCTCTGTCCCTCATGTCTCTGTCCCTTATGTCTCTGTCCCTCATGTCTCTGTCCCTCATGTCTCTGTCCCTCATGTCTCTGTCCCTCATGTCTCTGTCCCTCATGTCTCTGTCCCTTATGTCTCTGTCCCTTATGTCTCTGTCCCTCATGTCTCTGTCCCTCATGTCTCTGTCCCTTATGTCTCTGTCCCTCATGTCTCTGTCCCTCATGTCTCTGTCCCTTATGTCTCTGTCCCTCATGTCTCTGTCCCTCATGTCTCTGTCCCTCATGTCTCTGTCCCTTATGTCTCTGTCCCTCATGTCTCTGTCCCTCATGTCTCTGTCCCTTATGTCTCTGTCCCTCATGTCTCTGTCCCTTATGTCTCTGTCCCTCATGTCTCTGTCCCTCATGTCTCTGTCCCTTATGTCTCTGTCCCTTATGTCTCTGTCCCTTATGTCTCTGTCCCTCATGTCTCTGTCCCTCATGTCTCTGTCCCTTATGTCTCTGTCCCTCATGTCTCTGTCTTACACAGACTTGAACCACAGATTGAGAATGACTCTGAGTTCTTCTTCTACATGTGACTCATACTGGAGGATGACATCATCATGTGGACATCACACACATGCAGAGCAGGAAGTGTCAGGCTCAAGGGCACAGAAACACTCACTTGACTCAGCTCAATGTTCTCCACTTTGGCTCTGATCCCCGAGTCGTGTTTGTGACTGCGAGACCTGCAAAAAAGGAGGAGTTACGAGGCAAGGAGGAGGAGTCAGGAGGTTGTGTGTGTTGCACCTGTGTCGCTGCAGCAGCAGCACCAGCAGGAGGCAGCAGAGGACACATGCCACGCCGCTGTGTAGACCAATCAGAAGAGAGGAACGGTCGCCACGGGAACAGTCACAGCCTGTAACATGACATACAGAGGTCACCTGATGGACATGTGACACCTTTGTCTGCAACAAAGGTGAGACGAAACAGTCTCTGCACAAGAGGCTTTATCAGCACAGAAGACACTGGCGTCCAGGACCACAGAAGAGGCCACTCCCCTCAGGCAGGAGGCCACTCCCCTCAGGCAGGAGGCCACTCCCCTCTGACAGGAGGCCACTCCCCTCTGACAGGAGGCCACTCCCCTCAGGCAGGAGGCCACTCCCCTCAGGCAGGAGGCCACTCCCCTCTGACAGGAGGCCACTCCCCTCTGACAGGAGGGCACTCCCCTCAGGCAGGAGGCCACTCCCCTCTGACAGGAGGCCACTCCCCTCAGGCAGGAGGCCACTCCCCTGTGACAGGAGGCCACTCCCCTCAGGCAGGAGGCCACTCCCTTCAGGCAGGAGGCCACTCCCCTCTGACAGGAGGCCACTCCCCTCTGACAGGAGGCCACTCCCCTCTGACAGGAGGCCACTCCCCTCTGACAGGAGGCCACTCCCTTCAGGCAGGAGGCCACTCCCTTCAGGCAGGAGGCCACTCCCCTCAGGCTGGAGGCCACTCCCCTCTGACAGGAGGCCACTCCCCTCAGGCAGGAGAACACTCCCCTCTGACAGGAGGCCACTCCCCTCTGACAGGAGGCCACTCCCCTCAGGCAGGAGGCCACTCCCCTCAGGCAGGAGAACACTCCCTTCAGGCAGGAGGCCACTCCCCTCAGGCAGGAGGCCACTCCCTTCAGGCAGGAGGCCACTCCCTTCAGGCAGGAGGCCACTCCCCTCAGGCAGGAGGCCACTCCCCTCAGGCAGGAGGCCACTCCCTTCAGGCAGGAGGCCACTCCCTTCAGGCAGGAGGCCACTCCCCTCAGGCTGGAGGCCACTCCCCTCTGACAGGAGGCCACTCCCCTCAGGCAGGAGAACACTCCCCTCTGACAGGAGGCCACTCCCCTCTGACAGGAGGCCACTCCCCTCAGGCAGGAGGCCACTCCCCTCAGGCAGGAGGCCACTCCCCTCAGGCAGGAGGCCACTCCCTTCAGGCAGGAGGCCACTCCCCTCAGGCAAGAGGCCACTCCCTTCAGGCAGGAGGCCACTCCCCTCAGGCTGGAGGCCACTCCCCTCAGGCAGGAGGCCACTCCCTTCAGGCAGGAGGCCACTCCCTTCAGGCAGGAGGCCACTCCCCTCAGGCAGGAGGCCACTCCCTTCAGGCAGGAGGCCACTCCCCTCAGGCAGGAGGCCACTCCCTTCAGGCAGGAGGCCACTCCCTTCAGGCAGGAGAACACTCCCCTCTGACAGGAGGCCACTCCCCTCTGACAGGAGGCCACTCCCCTCAGGCAGGAGAACACTCCCCTCTGACAGGAGGCCACTCCCCTCTGACAGGAGGCCACTCCCCTCAGGCAGGAGGCCACTCCCTTCAGGCAGGAGGCCACTCCCTTCAGGCAGGAGGCCACTCCCTTCAGGCAGGAGGCCACTCCCCTCAGGCTGGAGGCCACTCCCTTCAGGCAGGAGGCCACTCCCTTCAGGCAGGAGGCCACTCCCCTCAGGCTGGAGGCCACTCCCTTCAGGCAGGAGGCCACTCCCTTCAGGCAGGAGGCCACTCCCCTCAGGCTGGAGGCCACTCCCCTCTGACAGGAGGCCACTCCCCTCAGGCAGGAGGCCACTCCCCTCTGACAGGAGGCCACTCCCCTCTGACAGGAGGCCACTCCCTTCAGGCAGGAGGCCACTCCCCTCAGGCAGGAGGCCACTCCCTTCAGGCAGGAGGCCACTCCCCTCTGACAGGAGGCCACTCCCCTCAGGCAGGAGAACACTCCCCTCTGACAGGAGGCCACTCCCCTCTGACAGGAGGCCACTCCCCTCAGGCAGGAGGCCACTCCCCTCAGGCAGGAGAACACTCCCTTCAGGCAGGAGGCCACTCCCCTCAGGCAGGAGGCCACTCCCTTCAGGCAGGAGGCCACTCCCTTCAGGCAGGAGGCCACTCCCCTCAGGCTGGAGGCCACTCCCTTCAGGCAGGAGGCCACTCCCTTCAGGCAGGAGGCCACTCCCCTCAGGCAGGAGGCCACTCCCCTCAGGCAGGAGGCCACTCCCTTCAGGCAGGAGGCCACTCCCTTCAGGCAGGAGGCCACTCCCCTCAGGCTGGAGGCCACTCCCCTCTGACAGGAGGCCACTCCCCTCAGGCAGGAGAACACTCCCCTCTGACAGGAGGCCACTCCCCTCTGACAGGAGGCCACTCCCCTCAGGCAGGAGGCCACTCCCCTCAGGCAGGAGAACACTCCCTTCAGGCAGGAGGCCACTCCCCTCAGGCAGGAGGCCACTCCCTTCAGGCAGGAGGCCACTCCCTTCAGGCAGGAGGCCACTCCCCTCAGGCTGGAGGCCACTCCCTTCAGGCAGGAGGCCACTCCCTTCAGGCAGGAGGCCACTCCCCTCAGGCAGGAGGCCACTCCCCTCAGGCAGGAGGCCACTCCCTTCAGGCAGGAGGCCACTCCCTTCAGGCAGGAGGCCACTCCCCTCAGGCTGGAGGCCACTCCCTTCAGGCAGGAGGCCACTCCCTTCAGGCAGGAGGCCACTCCCCTCAGGCTGGAGGCCACTCCCTTCAGGCAGGAGGCCACTCCCTTCAGGCAGGAGGCCACTCCCTTCAGGCAGGAGGCCACTCCCCTCAGGCAGGAGGCCACTCCCCTCAGGCAGGAGGCCACTCCCTTCAGGCAGGAGGCCACTCCCCTCAGGCTGGAGGCCACTCCCCTCAGGCAGGAGGCCACTCCCTTCAGGCAGGAGGCCACTCCCTTCAGGCAGGAGGCCACTCCCCTCAGGCAGGAGGCCACTCCCTTCAGGCAGGAGGCCACTCCCCTCAGGCAGGAGGCCACTCCCTTCAGGCAGGAGGCCACTCCCTTCAGGCAGGAGAACACTCCCCTCTGACAGGAGGCCACTCCCCTCTGACAGGAGGCCACTCCCCTCAGGCAGGAGAACACTCCCCTCTGACAGGAGGCCACTCCCCTCTGACAGGAGGCCACTCCCCTCAGGCAGGAGGCCACTCCCTTCAGGCAGGAGGCCACTCCCTTCAGGCAGGAGGCCACTCCCCTCAGGCTGGAGGCCACTCCCCTCTGACAGGAGGCAACTCCCCTCAGGCAGGAGGCCACTCCCCTCTGACAGGAGGCCACTCCCCTCTGACAGGAGGCCACTCCCCTCTGACAGGAGGCCACTCCCCTCAGGCAGGAGGCCACTCCCCTCTGACAGGAGGCCACTCCCCTCAGGCAGGAGGCCACTCCCCTCTGACAGGAGGCCACTCCCCTCAGGCAGGAGGCCACTCCCTTCAGGCAGGAAGCCACTCCCTTCAGGCAGGAGGCCACTCCCTTCAGGCAGGAGGCCACTCCCCTCTGACAGGAGGCCACTCCCCTCTGACAGGAGGCCACTCCCCTCTGACAGGAGGCCACTCCCTTCAGGCAGGAGGCCACTCCCTTCAGGCAGGAGGCCACTCCCCTCAGGCTGGAGGCCACTCCCCTCTGACAGGAGGCCACTCCCCTCTGACAGGAGGCCACTCCCCTCAGGCAGGAGGCCACTCCCCTCAGGCAGGAGAACACTCCCCTCTGACAGGAGGCCACTCCCCTCTGACAGGAGGCCACTCCCCTCTGACAGGAGGCCACTCCCCTCTGACAGGAGGCCACTCCCCTCAGGCAGGAGGCCACTCCCCTCTGACAGGAGGCCACTCCCCTCAGGCAGGAGGCCACTCCCCTCAGGCAGGGGGCCACTCCCTTCAGGCAGGAGGCCACTCCCCTCAGGCAGGAGGCCACTCCCTTCAGGCAGGAGGCCACTCCCCTCAGGCAAGAGGCCACTCCCTTCAGGCAGGAGGCCACTCCCCTCAGGCAGGAGGCCACTCCCTTCAGGCAGGAGGCCACTCCCCTCAGGCTGGAGGCCACTCCCTTCAGGCAGGAGGCCACTCCCTTCAGGCAGGAGGCCACTCCCCTCAGGCAGGAGGCCACTCCCTTCAGGCAGGAGGCCACTCCCCTCAGGCAGGAGGCCACTCCCCTCAGGCAGGAGGCCACTCCCTTCAGGCAGGAGGCCACTCCCTTCAGGCAGGAGGCCACTCCCCTCAGGCAGGAGGCCACTCCCTTCAGGCAGGAGGCCACTCCCCTCAGGCAGGAGGCCACTCCCTTCAGGCAGGAGGCCACTCCCTTCAGGCAGGAGGCCACTCCCCTCAGGCAGGAGAACACTCCCCTCTGACAGGAGGCCACTCCCCTCTGACAGGAGGCCACTCCCTTCAGGCAGGAGGCCACTCCCCTCAGGCAGGAGGCCACTCCCCTCAGGCAGGAGGCCACTCCCTTCAGGCAGGAGGCCACTCCCCTCAGGCTGGAGGCCACTCCCTTCAGGCAGGAGGCCA
>NW_027315945.1:42924475-43034475 GCF_026437365.1 Eucyclogobius newberryi
CCCCACCGTGGTACCCTCTCTTACCTCCCCCCAGCGTGGTACCCTCTCTTACCTCCCCCAGCGTGGTACCCTCTCTTACCTCCCCCAGCGTGGTACCCTCTCTTACCTTCCCCAGCGTGGTACCCTCTCTTACCTCCCCCCAGCGTGGTACCCTCTCTTACCTCCCCCAGCGTGGTACCCTCTCTTACCTCCCCCAGCGTGGTACCCTCTCTTACCTCCCCCAGCGTGGTACCCTCTCTTACCTCCCCCCACCGTGGTACCCTCTCTTACCTCCCCCCAGCGTGGTACCCTCTCTTACCTCCCCCACCGTGGTACCCTCTCTTACCTCCCCCCAGCGTGGTACCCTCTCTTACCTCCCCCAGCGTGGTACCCTCTCTTACCTCCCCCACCGTGGTACCCTCTCTTACCTCCCCCCAGCGTGGTACCCTCTCTTACCTCCCCCACCGTGGTACCCTCTCTTACCTCCCCCCAGCGTGGTACCCTCTCTTACCTCCCCCAGCGTGGTACCCTCTCTTACCTCCCCCAGCGTGGTACCCTCTCTTACCTCCCCCACCGTGGTACCCTCTCTTACCTCCCCCAGCGTGGTACCCTCTCTTACCTCCCCCACCGTGGTACCCTCTCTTACCTCCCCCACCGTGGTACTCTCTCTTACCTCCCCCAGCGTGGTACCCTCTCTTACCTCCCCCACCATGGTACCCTCTCTTACCTCCCCCATCGTGGTACCCTCTCTTACTTCCCCCAGCGTGGTACCCTCTCTTACCTCCCCCCACCGTGGTACCCTCTCTTACCTCCCCCCAGCGTGGTACCCTCTCTTACCTCGCCTAGCGTGGTACCCTCTCTTACCTCCCCCAGCGTGGTACCCTCTCTTACCTCCCCCAGCGTGGTACCCTCTCTTACCTCCCCCCAGCGTGGTACCCTCTCTTACCTCCCCCACCGTGGTACCCTCTCTTACCTCCCCCCAGCGTGGTACCCTCTCTTACCTCCCCCAGCGTCGTACCCTCTCTTACCTGCCCCACCGTGGTACCCTCTCTTACCTCCCCCCAGCGTGGTACCCTCTCTTACCTCCCCCACCGTGGTACCCTCTCTTACCTCCCCCCACCGTGGTACCCTCTCTTACCTCCCCCACCGTGGTACCCTCTCTTACCTCCCCCAGCGTGGTACCCTCTCTTACCTCCCCCACCGTGGTACCCTCTCTTACCTCCCCCCAGCGTGGTACCCTCTCTTACCTCCCCCAGCGTGGTACCCTCTCTTACCTCCCCCACCGTGGTACCCTCTCTTACCTCCCCCAGCGTGGTACCCTCTCTTACCTCCCCCACCGTGGTACCCTCTCTTACCTCCCCCAGCGTGGTACCCTCTCTTACCTCCCCCACCGTGGTACCCTCTCTTACCTCCCCCAGCGTGGTACTCTCTCTTACCTCCCCCAGCGTGGTACCCTCTCTTACCTCCCCCACCGTGGTACCCTCTCTTACCTCCCCCCAGCGTGGTACCCTCTCTTACCTCCCCCAGCGTGGTACCCTCTCTTACCTCCCCCACCGTGGTACCCTCTCTTACCTCCCCCCAGCGTGGTACCCTCTCTTACCTCCCCCACCGTGGTACCCTCTCTTACCTCCCCCCAGCGTGGTACCCTCTCTTACCTCCCCCAGCGTGGTACCCTCTCTTACCTCCCCCACCGTGGTACCCTCTCTTACCTCCCCCCAGCGTGGTACCCTCTCTTACCTCCCCCACCGTGGTACCCTCTCTTACCTCCCCCCAGCGTGGTACCCTCTCTTACCTCCCCCACCGTGGTACCCTCTCTTACCTCCCCCAGCGTGGTACCCTCTCTTACCTCCCCCACCGTGGTACCCTCTCTTACCTCCCCCAGCGTGGTACTCTCTCTTACCTCCCCCAGCGTGGTACCCTCTCTTACCTCCCCCACCGTGGTACCCTCTCTTACCTCCCCCAGCGTGGTACTCTCTCTTACCTCCCCCAGCGTGGTACCCTCTCTTACCTCCCCCAGCGTGGTACCCTCTCTTACCTCCCCCACCGTGGTACCCTCTCTTACCTCCCCCACCGTGGTACCCTCTCTTACCTCCCCCAGCGTGGTACTCTCTCTTACCTCCCCCAGCGTGGTACCCTCTCTTACCTCCCCCACCGTGGTACCCTCTCTTACCTCCCCCCAGCGTGGTACCCTCTCTTACCTCCCCCACCGTGGTACCCTCTCTTACCTCCCCCCAGCGTGGTACTCTCCCTCGGGGCGGGTGCTCCCGTGCAGGGCCCTAGGCCGCTGTAGGCCTGCACTCGGAGGCTGTAGGTCGTCGCTGGCTCCAGGTTCTGGATCTGATGTTTGAAAGTGGATTTGGAGACCGCCTCCTGCAGCTCCGCCCCCTCCGGCTCTGCACAGCAACAGATGTGTCAGATGCCCTCCCGTCTCCCTCACGCTACACACACACAACACGCTACACACACACAACACGCTACACACACACACAACACGCTACACACACTACCCACGCTACACATCACGCTACACACACTACACACGCTACACACACACAACACGCTACACACACAACACGCTACACACACACAACACGCTACACACACACAACACGCTACACACACACAACACGCTACACACACAACACGCTACACACACAGCACGCTACACACACACTACACACGTTACACACACACAACACGCTACACACACACAACACGCTACACACACTACACACGCTAACACACACACAACACGCTACAGACACTACACACGCTACACACACACACAACACGCTACACACACACAACACGCTACACACACTACATACACACAACACGCTACACACACACACAACACGCTACACACACTACCCACGCTACACATCACGCTACACACACTACACACGCTACACACACACAACACGCTACACACACAACACGCTACACACACAACACGCTACACACACACAACACGCTACACACACACAACACGCTACACACACAACACGCTACACACACAACACGCTACACACACACTACACACGCTACACACACACAACACGCTACACACACACAACACGCTACACACACTACACACGCTAACACACACACAACACGCTACAGACACTACACACGCTACACACACACACAACACGCTACACACACACAACACGCTACACACACTACATACACACAACACGCTACACACACACACAACACGCTACACACACTACCCACGCTACACATCACGCTACACACACTACACACGCTACACACACACAACACGCTACACACACTACACACGCTACACACACACAACACGCTACACACACACAACACGCTACATACACACAACACGCTACACACACTACACACGCTACACACACACAACACGCTACACACACTACACACGCTACACACACACAACACGCTACACACACACAACACGCTACACACACACAACACGCTACACACACTACAGACGCTACACACACTACCCACGCTACACACACACAACACGCTACACACACTACACACACACAACACGCTACACACACACAACACGCTACACACACTACACACACACAACACGCTACATACACACAACACGCTACACACACAACCCACGCTACACACACACATCACGCTACACACACTACACACGCTACACACACACAACACGTTACACACACTACCCACGCTACACACACACAACACGCTACACACACTACACACGCTACACACACACAACACGCTACACACACTACACACGCTACACACACACAACACGCTACACACACTACACACGCTGCACACATACAACACGCTACACACACACAACAAGCTACACACACTACACACGCTACACACACTACCCACGCTACACACACACAACACGCTACACACACTACAAACGCTACACACACTACACACGCTACACAAACACAACACGCTACACACACTACAAACGCTACACACACACAACACGCTACACACACTACACACACTACACACGCTACACACACTACACACACTACACACGCTACACACACTACACACGCTATACACGCTACACACACTACACACGCTACACGAACTACACACACTACACACGCTAAACACGCTACACACTCTACACACACAGAACACGCTACACACACTACACACACTACAAATGCTATACACGCTACACACGCTACACACACACAACACGCTACACACACTCCACATGCTACACACGCTACACACGCTACACACACACACAACAAGCTACACCCGCTACACTCACACAACATGCTACACGCGCTACACACACAGAACACGCTACACACGCTACACACGCTACACACGCTACACACGCTACAATCACACAACATGCTACACACGCTACACACGCTAAACACGATACACTCACACAACATGCTACACACGCTACACACGCTACTCACACAAAACACGCTAAACACGCTACACACCCTACTCACACAACACGCTACAAACGCTACACACGCTACAAACACACAACATGCTACACATGCTACACACACACAACACGCTACACACAAAACACGCTACACGCGCTACACACAACACACTACACACGCTACACAGACACAACATGCTACACACACTACACACACACACAACACACTCTACACACACTACACACACACAACACGCTACACACACAACATGCTACATACGCTACACACAACACACTACTTGCTACACGGACACAACATGCTACACACGCTACACACACACAACACACTACACACGCTACACATGCTACAACACACAACACACTACACACACAACACCCTACTCACGCAACACACACACAACACGCTACACACACACAACACGCTACACACACACAACAGACGCTACACACGCTACACACACACAACACCCTACACACCCTACACATCCTACACACCCTACACACCCTACACACCCTACACACACTACACACACTACACACCCTAGACACCCTACACACACTAAACACACTACACACACTACACACCCTAGACACCCTACACACACTACACACACTACACACACTACACACCCTAGACACCCTACACACACTACACACACTACACACCCTAGACACCCTACACACACTACACACTACACACACTACACACCCTACACACACTACACACCCAATAACGCTACACAACCTACACACGCTACACACACTACACACACTACACACTACACACACTACACACCCTAACACACTACACACGCTACACACCCTATAACGCTACACATCCTACACACCCTACACACACTACACACACTACACACACTACACACTACACACACTACACACCCTACACACGCTACACACCCAATAACGCTACACACACTACACACCCTACACACCCTACACACCCTACACACCCTACACACACTACACACACTACACACACTACACACCCTACACACACTACACACACTACACACACTACACACCCTACACACCCTACACACACTACACACACTACACACACTACACACTACACACCCTACACACCCTACACACCCTACACACACTACACACACTACACACCCTACACACACTACACACACTACACACCCTACACACACTACACACACTACACACCCTACACACCCTACACACACTACACACACTACACACACTACACACTACACACCCTACACACCCTACACACCCTACACACCCTACACACACTACACACACTAAACACGCTACACACGCTACACACACTACACACACTACACACTACACACACTACACACACTACACACTACACACACTACACCCTACACACCCTACACACCCTACACACCCTACACACACTACACACACTAAACACGCTACACACGCTACACACACTACACACACTACACACTACACACACTACACACCCTACACACACTACACACCCTAACACACTACACACCCTACACACGCTACACACCCAATAACGCTACACAACCTACACACGCTACACACACTACACACACTACACACTACACACACTACACACCCTACACACGCTACACACCCAATAACGCTACACAACCTACACACGCTACACACACTACACACCCTACACACACTACACACCCTAACACACTACACACCCTACACACGCTACACACCCAATAACGCTACACAACCTACACACGCTACACACACTACACACACTACACACTACACACACTACACACCCTACACACACTACACACCCTACACACGCTACACACCCAATAACGCTACACAACCTACACACACTACACACACTACACACCCTACTACGATACACACGCTACACACCCTACACACCCTAGACACCCTACACACACTACACACCCTACACACACTACACACACTACACACACTACACACACTACACACTACACACTACACACACTACACACACTACACACTACACACACTACACTCCCTACACACACTACACACACTACACACACTACACACTACACACACTACACACTACACACTACACACTACACACACTACACACACTACACACACTACACACACTACACACACTACACACTACACACACTACACACACTACACACTACACACACTACACTCCCTACACACACTACACACACTACACACGCTACACACACTACACACTACACACTACACACACTACACACTACACACACTACACACACTACACACTACACACACTACACACTACACACTACACACACTACACACACTACACACACTACACACTACACACTACACACACTACACACACTACACACACTACACACACTACACACACTACACACTACACACACTACACACACTACACACACTACACACACTACACACACTACACACTACACACACTACACACTACACACACTACACACACTACACACACTACACACACTACACACTACACACACTACACACACTACACACACTACACACACTACACACACTACACACACTACACACTACACACACTACACACTACACACACTACACACACTACACACACTACACACACTACACACACTACACACACTACACACACTACACACACTACACACTACACACACTACACACTACACACACTACACACACTACACACTACACACTACACACACTACACACACTACACACACTACACACACTACACACACTACACTCCCTACACACACTACACACACTACACACTACACACACTACACACTACACACACTACACTCCCTACACACACTACACACTACACACACTACACACACTACACACTACACACTACACACACTACACACTACACACACTACACACACTACACACTACACACACTACACACACTACACACACTACACACACTACACACACTACACACTACACACTACACACACTACACACTACACACACTACACTCCCTACACACACTACACACACTACACACACTACACACACTACACACACTACACACACTACACACTACACACTACACACACTACACACTACACTCCCTACACACACTACACACACTACACACTACACACTACACACACTACACACTACACACTACACACACTACACTCCCTACACACACTACACACACTACACACACTACACACTACACACTACACACTACACACACTACACACTACACACACTACACACTACACACACTACACACACTACACACTACACACTACACACACTACACACTACACACACTACACACACTACACACTACACACACTACACACACTACACACACTACACACTACACACACTACACACTACACACACTACACACACTACACACTACACACACTACACACTACACACACTACACACTACACACACTACACACTACACACACTACACACTACACACACTACACACACTACACACTACACACACTACACACTACACACACTACACACACTACACACTACACACACTACACACACTACACACACTACACACACTACACACGCTACACACACTACACACTACACACTACACACGCTACACACACTACACACTACACACTACACACACTACACACACTACACACACTACACACACTACACACGCTACACACACTACACACTACACACTACACACACTACACACACTACACACTACACACACTACACACACTACACACTACACACACTACACACTACACACACTACACACTACACACTACACACACTACACACACTACACACTACACACACTACACACACTACACACTACACACACTACACACTACACACACTACACACGCTACACACACTACACACACTACACACACTACACACACTACACACACTACACACTACACACTACACACACTCCACACTACACACACTACACACTACACACTACACACACTACACACACTACACACACTCCAGTGCTGGACACAGAGGTGAAGTGGACTGTCCAGTAGATGCAGATTATTCAGTCTATTTAACCCTTAAACGTCATAAATAAGTTTAAATGTGTAAATATATTATTTTACAGTCGACAGTGGAAAATGACCAGCGCTTCGTCCACTTAAAGCTCTGGTTTAGTTTAAGAGGGAAAAGATTCCATTACAATAACTGAAAATAAAAGCTGGAGTTATATCAGTTTGTAATAGATGAAATGAACTTTTACTGTGGTTGTTTTACCTCCAAGTTTTCGGACATGAACCACAAAGCCGATGATGTCCCTGGGCCCCGGAGCGGCCCCTGCAGGTGGAGACTGGTCCCAGCTCAGCTCGATGGAGGAGGAGCTGAGGGGCGTGGCCTGCACTCCAGTGGGGCATGATGGGAGATCTGATCCCTGGGTCAGAGCCAGACGAGCACTTGCCTGATTTGTCCCTGAAACAGAGTGACCAGTGATCAGGGTCAAGGTCAGGGGGAGGGTCAGGGGGAGGGTCAGGGGGAGGGTCAGGAGGAGGGTCAGGAGGAGGGTCAGGGGGAGGGTCAGGGGGAGGGTCAGGGGGAGGGTCAGGAGGAGGGTCAGGGGGAGGGTCAGGGGGAGGGTCAGGAGGAGGGTCAGGGGGAGGGTCAGGAGGAGGGTCAGGGGGAGGGTCAGGAGGAGGGTCAGGGGGAGGGTCAGGGGGAGGGTCAGGAGGAGGGTCAGGGGGAGGGTCAGGAGGAGGGTCAGGGGGAGGGTCAGGGGGAGGGTCAGGGGGAGGGTCAGGAGGAGGGTCAGGGGGAGGGTCAGGGGGAGGGTCAGGGGGAGGGTCAGGAGGAGGGTCAGGGGGAGGGTCAGGGGGAGGGTCAGGGGGAGGGTCAGGGGGAGGGTCAGGAGGAGGGTCAGGGGGAGGGTCAGGGGGAGGGTCAGGGGGAGGGTCAGGAGGAGGGTCAGGAGGAGGGTCAGGGGGAGGGTCAGGGGGAGGGTCAGGGGGAGGGTCAGGAGGAGGGTCAGGGGGAGGGTCAGGGGGAGGGTCAGGAGGAGGGTCAGGGGGAGGGTCAGGAGGAGGGTCAGGGGGAGGGTCAGGAGGAGGGTCAGGGGGAGGGTCAGGAGGAGGGTCAGGGGGAGGGTCAGGGGGAGGGTCAGGGGGAGGGTCAGGGGGAGGGTCAGGAGGAGGGTCAGGGGGAGGGTCAGGGGGAGGGTCAGGGGGAGGGTCAGGGGGAGGGTCAGGGGGAGGGTCAGGGGGAGGGTCAGGAGGAGGGTCAGGGGGAGGGTCAGGGGGAGGGTCAGGAGGAGGGTCAGGGGGAGGGTCAGGGGGAGGGTCAGGGGGAGGGTCAGGGGGAGGGTCAGGGGGAGGGTCAGGGGGAGGGTCAGGGGGAGGGTCAGGGGGAGGGTCAGGACTGGTGAGGACCTTGGGTTAGGATCGTAGGGTCGTGTCATGTTTGCCCTGTCATGTCATTGTTGGTGATGCATGTTAGCGTTAGCGCTAACAAGTGCTACGCTAACATGAGGTCCAGAAACATTGTCTGATCTATATTCAATATGCATTGAGCTGTGGCAGACAGGTGCATTGTGGGAGTTACCCGCACTGTTCTCGGCGATGCACTGGTAAATGGCTTCGTCTTCTGCCGTGATCCGAGCGATCGCCAAAGTCCTGAAACGAATGAATGAAATTTCAATCATTGTTAAACAAATTAAACCTATTTTTGGGTTAGAATCCTGTGGACGGGGCCTGTGAACATGTGGGCGGGGCCTTTGAACATGTGGGTGGGGTCTGTGAACATGTGGGCGGGGCCTGTGAACATGTGGGCGGGGCCTTTGAACATGTGGGTGGGGCCTGTGAATATGTGGGCGGGGCCTGTGAACATGTGGGTGGGGCCTGGGAACATGTAGATGGGGTCTGTGAACATGTGGGCGGGGCCTTTGAACATGTGGGTGGGGCCTGTGAACATGTGGGTGGGGCCTTTGAACATGTGGGTGGGGCCTGTGAACATGTGGGCGGGGCCTTTGAACATGTGGGCGGGGCCTGTGAACATGTGGGCGGGGCCTTTGAACATGTGGGTGGGGTCTGTGAACATGTGGGCGGGGCCTGTGAACATGTGGGCGGGGCCTTTGAACATGTGGGTGGGGCCTGTGAATATGTGGGCGGGGCCTGTGAACATGTGGGTGGGGCCTGGGAACATGTAGATGGGGTCTGTGAACATGTGGGCGGGGCCTTTGAACATGTGGGTGGGGCCTGTGAACATGTGGGTGGGGCCTTTGAACATGTGGGTGGGGCCTGTGAATATGTGGGCGGGGCCTGTGAACATGTGGGTGGGGCCTGGGAACATGTAGATGGGGTCTGTGAACATGTGGGCGGGGCCTGTGAACATGTGGGCGGGGCCTTTGAACATGTGGGTGGGGCCTGTGAACATGTGGGTGGGGCCTTTGAACATGTGGGTGGGGCTGTGAACATGTGGGCGGGGCCAACTCACAAGTTTCCGTTGCTGATGCGCACGTTAGCGTTAGTCTTTAGCAGACGTCCGTTCTTGAGCCAGGTGAGGCGGGGCTCAGGTTCTCCGGCTGCAGTGCAGGTGAAGACTGCCCCGCCCCCTGAAGGCCGAGACAGGGACTGCGGCCACTGTGTAAACTCAGGAGGAGCTGCAATACACAATGTACTATTATATACACAACGTACAATTATATACACAACGTACAATTATATACACAACGTACAATTATATACACAACGTACAATTATATACACAACGTACAATTATATACACAATGTACTATTATATACACAACGTACAATTATATACACAACGTACAATTATATACACAACGTACAATTATATACACAATGTACTATTATATACACAACGTACAATTATATACACAACGTACAATTATATACACAACGTACAATTATATACACAACGTACAATTATATACACAACGTACAATTATATACACAACACAAACGGTTAGGGTCAGGGGTTAAAGGTCAGAGCTTCATGTTGCTGAGGTTAGGGTCAGGGGTTAAAGGTCAGAGCTTCATGTTGCTGAGGTTAGGGTCAGGGGTTAAAGGTCAGAGCTTCATGTTGCTGAGGTTAGGGTCAGGGGTTAAAGGTCAGAGCTTCATGTTGCTGAGGTTAGGGTCAGGGGTTAAAGGTCAGAGCTTCATGTTGCTGAGGTTAGGGTCAGGGGTTAAAGGTCAGAGCTTCATGTTGCTGAGGTTAGGGTCAGGGGTTAAAGGTCAGAGCTTCATGTTGCTGAGGTTAGGGTCAGGGGTTAAAGGTCAGAGCTTCATGTTGCTGACAGGGGGCCCAGTGGTTCCCAAAGTGGGGTCTGGGGCTCCAGACTCTTCCCTCCAAGAATATGAATGAAAACTGAGTCTTACTGGCTCTGGACAATGTGCTGCATGTCCTGCCCCAGTCTCACACCCATTCACCCTGTCCTGTCAAAGAACGCCTTCAACCACCAGAAGAGGGCGCCACAGACACACGGGGACCTGACCGGGCCCCGGGCCGTACCTTGGACCTGCAGGCGTCCCAGAGCGGTCCGTCTGGTCCTGGACCCGGGACGGTTTGCAGAGCAGACGTAGACTCCGCTGTGGTCCACACTCGCGTCTGAGATCATCAGGTTTCCAGAGCCAAGAACCTGGACTCCCTCCACTCCAATGGACCGGCCGTCTGAGAGAGGGTTTAGACCGGGTTTAGACCGAGTTTAAACCTGGTTTAGACCGGGTTTAGACCGGGGTTTGGACCGGGTTTAGACCGGGTTTAGACCTGGTTTAAACCGGGTTTAGGCCGGGTTTAGACCGGGTTTAGACCGGGTTTAGACCGGGTTTAGACCGGGTTTAGACCGGGTTTAGACCGGGGTTTGGACCGGGTTTAGACCGGGTTTAGACCTGGTTTAAACCTGGTTTAGACCGGGTTTAGACCGGGTTTAGACCGAGTTTAAACCTGGTTTAGACCGGGTTTAGACCGGGGTTTGGACCGGGTTTAGACCGGGTTTAGACCTGGTTTAAACCGGGTTTAGACCGGGTTTAGACCGGGTTTAGACCGGGTTTAGACCGGGTTTAGACCGGGTTTAGACCGGGTTTAGACCGGGGTTTGGACCGGGTTTAGACCGGGTTTAGACCTGGTTTAAACCTGGTTTAGACCGGGTTTAGACCGGGTTTAGACCGGGTTTAGACCGGGTTTAGACCAGGTTTAAACCTGGTTTAGACTGGGTTTAGACCGGGTTTAGACCGGGTTTAAACCTGGTTTAGACCGGGTTCAGACCTGGTTTAAACCTGGTTTAGACCGGGTTTAGACCGGGTTTAAACCTGGTTTAGACTGGGTTTAGACCGGGTTTAGACCGGGTTTAGACCGGGTTTAAACCTGGTTTAGACCGGGTTTAGACCGGGTTTAGACCGGGTTTAGACCAGGTTTAAACCTGGTTTAGACTGGGTTTAGACCGGGTTTAGACCGGGTTTAAACCTGGTTTAGACTGGGTTTAGAACGGGTTTAGACCGAGTTTAAACCTGGTTTAGACCGGGTTTAGACCGGGGTTTGGACCGGGTTTAGACCGGGTTTAGACCTGGTTTAAACCTGGTTTAGACCTGGTTTAGACCGGGTTTAGACCGGGTTTAGACCGGGTTTAGACCGGGTTTAGACCGGGGTTTGGACCGGGTTTAGACCGGGTTTAGACCTGGTTTAAACCTGGTTTAGACCGGGTTTAGACCGGGTTTAGACCGGGTTTAGACCAGGTTTAAACCTGGTTTAGACTGGGTTTAGACCGGGTTTAGACCGGGTTTAAACCTGGTTTAGACCGGGTTCAGACCTGGTTTAAACCTGGTTTAGACCGGGTTTAGACCGGGTTTAGACCGGGTTTAAACCTGGTTTAGACTGGGTTTAGACCGGGTTTAGACCGGGTTTAGACCGGGTTTAAACCTGGTTTAGACCGGGTTTAGACCGGGTTTAGACCGGGTTTAGACCGGGTTTAAACCTGGTATAGACCGGGTTTAGACCGGGGTTTGGACCGGGTTTAGACCGGGTTTAGACCGGGTTCAGACCTGGTTTAGACCGGGTTTAGACCGTGTTTAAACCTGGTTTAGACTGGGTTTAGACCGGGTTTAGACCGGGTTTAGACCGGGTTTAAACCTGGTTTAGACCGGGTTTATACCGAGTTTAGACTAAAGCAGGACAAAAGCAGGACTAAAGCAGGACAAAAGCAGGTCTAAAGCAGGACTAAAGCAGGACTAAAGCAGGTCTAAAGCAGGTCTAAAGCAGGACTAAAGCAGGACTAAAGCAGGACTAAAGCAGGACTAAAGCAGGACTAAAGCAGGACAAAAGCAGGTCTAAAGCAGGACTAAAGCAGGACTAAAGCAGGACTAAAGCAGGACTAAAGCAGGTCTAAAGCAGGTCTAAACCAGGACTAAAGCAGGACTAAAGCAGGTCTAAAGCAGGTCTAAAGCAGGACTAAAGCAGGTCTAAAGCAGGTCTAAAGCAGGACTAAAGTAGGACTAAAGCAGGACTAAAGCAGGTCTAAAGCAGGTCTAAACCAGGACTAAAGCAGGACTAAAGCAGGTCTAAAGCAGGTCTAAAGCAGGACTAAAGCAGGTCTAAAGCAGGTCTAAAGCAGGACTAAAGTAGGACTAAAGCAGGACTAAAGCAGGTCTAAAGCAGGTCTAAAGCAGGACTAAAGCAGGACTAAAGCAGGACAAAAGCAGGTCTAAAGCAGGACTAAAGCAGGACAAAAGCAGGTCTAAAGCAGGTCTAAAGCAGGTCTAAAGCAGGACTAAAGCAGGTCTAAAGCAGGACTAAAGCAGGTCTAAAGCAGGACTAAAGCAGGTCTAAAGCAGGACTAAAGCAGGACTAAAGCAGGTCTAAAGCAGGACTAAAGCAGGACTAAAGCAGGACTAAAGCAGGTCTAAAGCAGGTCTAAAGCAGGACTAAAGCAGGTCTAAAGCAGGACTAAAGCAGGACTAAAGCAGGACTAAAGCAGGACTAAAGCAGGTCTAAAGCAGGACTAAAGCAGGACTAAAGCAGGACTAAAGCAGGACTAAAGCAGGACTAAAGCAGGTCTAAAGCAGGACTAAAGCAGGACTAAAGCAGGTCTAAAGCAGGACTAAAGCAGGACTAAAGCAGGTCTAAAGCAGGACTAAAGCAGGACTAAAGCAGGTCTAAAGCAGGACTAAAGCAGGACTAAAGCAGGACTAAAGCAGGTCTAAAGTAGGACTAAAGTAGGACTAAAGCAGGACTAAAGCAGAACTAAACCAGGACTAAAGCAGGACTGGAGCACGTCTTACCAAGTCTGGACCAGGACACGATGGGTCGGGGGTTTCCTGTGGCCACACATTCTAAAATAGCCGTTTGATGAACAGTGATGGTCAAGTTTTGAGGTCCAGACAAGATGACAGGATCCTGGTACGAGCGAGGACCAGAAACTAGACCAGAGAGAGAGACAGATATGAGCGTAAACGGATGCAGCGGAAAACTTCATTTTGAAGCTCATTTGTTCATTTCGGGTTTAAAATCAGATTTGATTTTTTCTTTATCCAAAAACAAACCATATCAAACTTTATTTTAAATATATATTTAAAGTACATTAAGTGATGTGAATGTTACAACATAAAGAACATCTGGAGAAATGGAGGCGGGTCATATGTAAAGGGGCGTGTCTCACCTGTGACTGACAGCTGAGCCTCGTCGCTGTAGCGAGTGTTCGCCACGTTTGAGGCGACGCAGCGAAACAAACCTGCATCTGTGCGACTCACGGGCGCAATCTGCAGGATGCCCACCGGGAGCAGCGTGTACCTGAGGGGAGGAGCCTACATATATATATATGTATATATATATATATATATATATACATATATATATATATATATATATATATATATACTTTGCAGTACATCGGATACTTTGCAGTACATGATGGAGAAGGTATCGACCCTCAAACTGGAGGAGTGACCCTCTGATGGAGGAGTCCCCTCTGATGGAGGAGTGACCCCCTCTGATGGAGGAGTGACCCCCTCTGATGGAGGAGTCCCCTCTGATGGAGGAGTCCCCTCTGATGGAGGAGTGACCCCCTCTGATGGAGGAGTGACCCCCTCTGATGGAGGAGTGACCCCCTCTGATGGAGGAGTCCCCTCTGATGGAGGAGTCCCCTCTGATGGAGGAGTCCCCTCTGATGGAGGAGTCCCCTCTGATGGAGGAGCAAGAGGGTGTGGCTTACCTGGCGTCATGTCCCTGCAGCACCTGTCGGTTGCGTTGCCAGGTGACCTCAGCTTCAGGGACTCCTTTGACCTGACAGCTGAGCCGAGCCACGCCCCCTTCAGGCACCACCAGGGACTGCGGTTGTGACGAGAACTTCGGTAACGCTGAAACAAACCAAAGTATTTATGAGAAGTATTAGTATGTAGTCATAGTTACTGTAGTATAAGTATGTAGTAGTTGTAGTTACAGTAGTATAAGAATGTAGTAGTTGTGGTTACAGTAGTATAAGTATGTAGTAGTTGTAGTTACAGTAGTATAAGTATGTAGTAGCTGTAGTTACAGTAGTATAAGTATGTAGTAGTTGTAGTTACAGTAGTATAAGTATGTAGTAGTTGTAGTTACAGTAGTATAAGTATGTAGTAGTTGTAGTTACAGTAGTATAAGTATGTAGTAGTTGTAGTTACAGTAGTATAAGTATGTAGTAGTTGTAGTTACAGTAGTATAAGTATGTAGTAGTTGTAGTTACAGTAGTATAAGTATGTAGTAGTTGTAGTTACAGTAGTTTAAGTATGTGGTAGTTGTAGTTACAGTAGTATAAGTATGTAGTAGTTGTAGTTACAGTAGTATAAGTATGTAGTAGTTGTAGTTACAGTAGTATAAGTATGTAGTAGTTGTAGTTACAGTAGTATAAGTATGTAGTAGTTGTAGTTACAGTAGTATAAGTATGTAGTAGTTGTAGTTACAGTAGTATAAGTATGTAGTAGTTGTAGTTACAGTAGTATAAGTATGTAGTAGTTGTAGTTACAGTAGTATAAGTATGTAGTAGTTGTAGTTACAGTAGTATAAGTATGTAGTAGTTGTAGTTACAGTAGTTTAAGTATGTAGTAGTTGTAGTTACAGTAGTATAAGTATGTAGTAGTTGTAGTTACAGTAGTTTAAGTATGTGGTAGTTGTAGTTGCAGTAGTATAAGTATGTAGTAGTTGTAGTTACAGTAGTTTAAGTATGTAGTAGTTGTAGTTACAGTAGTATAAGTATGTAGTAGCTATGGTTACAGTAGTATAGTATGTAGTAGTTGTAGTTACAGTAGTATAAGTATGTAGTAGTTGTAGTTACAGTAGTATAAGTATGTAGTAGTTGTAGTTACAGTAGTATAAGTATGTAGTAGTTGTAGTTACAGTAGTATAAGTATGTAGTAGTTGTAGTTACAGTAGTATAAGTATGTAGTAGTTGTAGTTACAGTAGTATAAGTATGTAGTAGCTGTAGTTACAGTAGTTTAAGTATGTGGTAGTTGTAGTTGCAGTAGTATAAGTATGTAGTAGTTGTAGTTACAGTAGTATAAGTATGTAGTAGTTGTAGTTACAGTAGTTTAAGTATGTGGTAGTTGTAGTTTCAGTAGTATAAGTATGTAGTAGTTGTAGTTACAGTAGTATAAGTATGTAGTAGTTGTAGTTACAGTAGTTTAAGTATGTGGTAGTTGTAGTTACAGTAGTATAAGTATGTAGTAGTTGTAGTTACAGTAGTATAAGTATGTAGTAGTTGTAGTTACAGTAGTATAAGTATGTAGTAGTTGTAGTTGCAGTAGTATAAGTATGTAGTAGGTGTAGTTGCAGTAGTATAAGTATGTAGTAGTTGTAGTTACAGTAGTATAAGTATGTAGTAGTTGTAGTTACAGTAGTATAAGTATGTAGTAGTTGTAGTTACAGTAGTTTAAGTATGTAGTAGCTGTAGTTACAGTAGTTTAAGTATGTAGTAGCTGTAGTTACAGTAGTATAAGTATGTAGTAGTTGTAGTTACAGTAGTATAAGTATGTAGTAGTTGTAGTTGCAGTAGTATAAGTATGTAGTAGTTGTAGTTGCAGTAGTATAAGTATGTAGTAGTTGTAGTTACAGTAGTTTAAGTATGTAGTAGTTGTAGTTACAGTAGTATAAGTATGTAGTAGTTGTAGTTGCAGTAGTATAAGTATGTAGTAGCTATAGTTACAGTAGTATAAGTATGTAGTAGTTGTAGTTACAGTAGTATAAGTATGTAGTAGTTGTAGTTACAGTAGTATAAGTATGTAGTAGTTGTAGTTGCAGTAGTATAAGTATGTAGTAGCTGTAGTTACAGTAGTATAAGTATGTAGTAGTTGTAGTTACAGTAGTATAAGTATGTAGTAGTTGTAGTTACAGTAGTATAAGTATGTAGTAGTTGTAGTTACAGTAGTATAAGTATGTAGTAGTTGTAGTTACAGTAGTATAAGTATGTAGTAGTTGTAGTTACAGTAGTATAAGTATGTAGTAGTTGTAGTTACAGTAGTATAAGTATGTAGTAGTTGTAGTTGCAGTAGTATAAGTATGTAGTAGTTGTAGTTATAGTAGTATAAATATGTAGTAGTTGTAGTTACAGTAGTATAAGTATGTAGTAGTTGTAGTTACAGTAGTATAAGTATGTAGTAGCTGTGGTTACAGTAGTATAAGTATTTAGTAGTTGTAGTTACAGTAGTATAAGTGTGTAGTAGCTGTAGTTACAGTAGTATTTGTATGTAGTAGTTGTGGTTACAGTAGTATAAGTATGTAGTAGTTGTAGTTACAATAGTATAAGTATGTAGTAGCTGTAGTTACAGTAGTATAAGTATGTAGTAGCTGTGGTTACAGTAGTATAAGTATGTAGTAGCTGTAGTTACAGTAGTATTTGTATGTAGTAGTTGTGGTTACAGTAGTATAAGTATGTAGTAGCTGTAGTTACAGTAGTATTTGTATGTAGTAGTTGTGGTTACAGTAGTATAAGTATGTAGTAGTTGTAGTTACAATAGTATAAGTATGTAGTAGTTGTAGTTACAGTAGTATAAGTATGTAGTAGCTGTAGTTACAGTAGTATAAGTATGTAGTAGTTGTAGTTACAGTAGTATAAGTATGTAGTAGCTGTAGTTACAGTAGTATAAGTATGTAGTAGTTGTAGTTACAGTAGTATAAGTATGTAGTAGTTGTAGTTACAGTAGTATAAGTATGTAGTAGGTGTAGTTGCAGTAGTATAAGTATGTAGTAGCTGTAGTTACAGTAGTATAAGTATGTAGTAGCACTAGTTACAGTAGTATAAGTATGTAGTAGTTGTAGTTACAGTAGTATAAGTATATAGTAGCTATGGTTACAGTAGTATAAGTATGTAGTAGTTGTGGTTACAGTAGTATAAGTATGTAGTAGTTGTAGTTACAGTAGTATAAGTATGTAGTAGTTGTAGTTACAGTAGTTTAAGTATGTAGTAGTTGTAGTTACAGTAGTATAAGTATGTAGTAGCACTAGTTACAGTAGTATATGTATGTAGTAGTTGTAGTTACAGTAGTATAAGTATGTAGTAGTTGTAGTTACAGTAGTTTAAGTATGTAGTAGGTGTAGTTACAGTAGTATAAGTATGTAGTAGCACTAGTTACAGTAGTATAAGTATGTAGTAGTTGTAGTTACAGTAGTATAAGTATGTAGTAGTTGTAGTTACAGTAGTATAAGTATGTAGTAGTTGTGGTTACAGTAGTATAAGTATGTAGTAGTTGTGGTTACAGTAGTATAAGTATGTAGTAGCTGTAGTTACAGTAGTATAAGTATGTAGTAGTTGTGGTTACAGTAGTATAAGTATGTAGTAGTTGTAGTTACAGTAGTATAAGTATGTAGTAGTTGTAGTTACAGTAGTTTAAGTATGTAGTAGCTGTAGTTACAGTAGTATAAGTATGTAGTAGTTGTGGTTACAGTAGTATAAGTATGTAGTAGTTGTGGTTACAGTAGTATAAGTATGTAGTAGTTGTAGTTACAGTAGTATAAGTATGTAGTAGTTGTGGTTACAGTAGTATAAGTATGTAGTAGTTGTAGTTACAGTAGTATTTGTATGTAGTAGCTGTGGTTACAGTAGTATAAGTATGTAGTAGTTGTAGTTACAGTAGTATAAGTATGTAGTAGCTGTAGTTACAGTAGTATTTGTATGTAGTAGCTGTAGTTACAGTAGTATAAGTATTTAGTAGTTGTAGTTACAGTAGTATAAGTATGTAGTAGCTGTGGTTACAGTAGTATAAGTATGTAGTAGTTGTAGTTACAGTAGTATAAGTATGTAGTAGCTGTGGTTACAGTAGTATAAGTATGTAGTAGTTGTAGTTACAGTAGTATTTGTATGTAGTAGTTGTGGTTACAGTAGTATAAGTATTTAGTAGCTGTAGTTACAGTAGTATTTGTATGTAGTAGTTGTGGTTACAGTAGTATAAGTATGTAGTAGTTGTAGTTACAATAGTATAAGTATGTAGTAGCTGTAGTTACAGTAGTATAAGTATGTAGTAGCTGTGGTTACAGTAGTATAAGTATGTAGTAGCTGTAGTTACAGTAGTATTTGTATGTAGTAGTTGTGGTTACAGTAGTATAAGTATGTAGTAGCTGTAGTTACAGTAGTATTTGTAAGTAGTAGTTGTGGTTACAGTAGTATAAGTATGTAGTAGTTGTAGTTACAATAGCATAAGTATGTAGTAGTTGTAGTTACAGTAGTATAAGTATGTAGTAGCTGTAGTTACAGTAGTATAAGTATGTAGTAGTTGTAGTTACAGTAGTATAAGTATGTAGTAGCTGTAGTTACAGTAGTATAAGTATGTAGTAGTTGTAGTTACAGTAGTATTTGTATGTAGTAGTTGTAGTTACAGTAGTATAAGTATGTAGTAGTTGTAGTTACAGTAGTATTTGTATGTAGTAGCTGTAGTTACAGTAGTATTTGTATGTAGTAGTTGTAGTTACAGTAGTATAAGTATGTAGTAGCTGTAGTTACAGTAGTATTTGTATGTAGTAGCTGTAGTTACAGTAGTATTTGTATGTAGTAGTTGTAGTTGCAGTAGTATAAGTATGTAGTAGCTGTAGTTACAGTAGTATTTGTATGTAGTAGCTGTAGTTACAGTAGTATTTGTATGTAGTAGCTGTAGTTACAGTAGTATAAGTATGTAGTAGCTGTAGTTACAGTAGTATTTGTATGTAGTAGCTGTAGTTACAGTAGTATAAGTATGTAGTAGCTGTAGTTACAGTAGTATAAGTATGTAGTAGTTGTAGTTACAGTAGTATAAGTATGTAGTAGCTGTAGTTACAGTAGTATAAGTATGTAGTAGCTGTAGTTACAGTAGTATTTGTATGTAGTAGCTGTAGTTACAGTAGTATTTGTATGTAGTAGCTGTGGTTACAGTAGTATAAGTATGTAGTAGTTGTAGTTACAGTAGTATAAGTATGTAGTAGCTGTAGTTACAGTAGTATTTGTATGTAGTAGCTGTAGTTACAGTAGTATAAGTATGTAGTAGCTGTAGTTACAGTAGTATAAGTATTTAGTAGTTGTAGTTACAGTAGTATAAGTATGTAGTAGCTGTAGTTACAGTAGTATAAGTATGTAGTAGCTGTAGTTACAGTAGTATTTGTATGTAGTAGCTGTAGTTACAGTAGTATAAGTATGTAGTAGCTGTAGTTACAGTAGTATTTGTATGTAGTAGCTGTAGTTACAGTAGTATTTGTATGTAGTAGCTGTAGTTACAGTAGTATAAGTATGTAGTAGCTGTAGTTACAGTAGTATTTGTATGTAGTAGCTGTAGTTACAGTAGTATAAGTATGTAGTAGCTGTAGTTACAGTAGTATAAGTATGTAGTAGCTGTAGTTACAGTAGTATTTGTATGTAGTAGCTGTAGTTACAGTAGTATAAGTATGTAGTAGCTGTAGTTACAGTAGTATAAGTATGTAGTAGTTGTAGTTACAGTAGTATTTGTATGTAGTAGCTGTAGTTACAGTAGTATAAGTATGTAGTAGCTGTAGTTACAGTAGTATTTGTATGTAGTAGCTGTGGTTACAGTAGTATTTGTATGTAGTAGCTGTAGTTACAGTAGTATAAGTATGTAGTAGTTGTAGTTACAGTAGTATTTGTATGTAGTAGCTGTAGTTACAGTAGTATAAGTATGTAGTAGCTGTAGTTACAGTAGTATAAGTATGTAGTAGTTGTAGTTACAGTAGTATTTGTATGTAGTAGCTGTAGTTACAGTAGTATAAGTATGTAGTAGCTGTAGTTACAGTAGTATAAGTATGTAGTAGTTGTAGTTACAGTAGTATTTGTATGTAGTAGCTGTGGTTACAGTAGTATTTGTATGTAGTAGCTGTAGTTACAGTAGTATAAGTATGTAGTAGTTGTAGTTACAGTAGTATAAGTATGTAGTAGTTGTAGTTACAGTAGTATAAGTATATAGTAGCTATGGTTACAGTAGTATTTGTATGTAGTAGTTGTAGTTACAGTAGTATAAGTATGTAGTAGCTGTAGTTACAGTAGTATTTGTATGTAGTAGCTGTAGTTACAGTAGTATAAGTATGTAGTAGTTGTGGTTACAGTAGTATAAGTATGTAGTAGTTGTAGTTACAGTAGTATTTGTATGTAGTAGCTGTAGTTACAGTAGTATAAGTATGTAGTAGCTGTAGTTACAGTAGTATTTGTATGTAGTAGCTGTAGTTACAGTAGTATAAGTACGTAGTAGCTGTAGTTACAGTAGTATAAGTATGTAGTAGCTGTAGTTACAGTAGTATTTGTATGTAGTAGCTGTAGTTACAGTAGTATTTGTATGTAGTAGCTGTAGTTACAGTAGTATAAGTATGTAGTAGCTGTAGTTACAGTAGTATAAGTATGTAGTAGCTGTAGTTACAGTAGTATAAGTATGTAGTAGCTGTAGTTACAGTAGTATAAGTATGTAGTAGCTGTAGTTACAGTAGTATAAGTATGTAGTAGTTGTAGTTACAGTAGTATAAGTATGTAGTAGCTGTAGTTACAGTAGTATAAGTATGTAGTAGCTGTAGTTACAGTAGTATAAGTATGTAGTAGCTGTAGTTACAGTAGTATAAGTATGTAGTAGCTGTAGTTACAGTAGTATAAGTATGTAGTAGCTGTAGTTACAGTAGTATAAGTATGTAGTAGCTGTAGTTACAGTAGTATAAGTATGTAGTAGTTGTAGTTACAGTAGTATAAGTATGTAGTAGCTGTAGTTGCAGTAGTATAAGTATGTAGTAGCTGTAGTTACAGTAGTATAAGTATGTAGTAGCACTAGTTACAGTAGTATAAGTATGTAGTAGTTGTAGTTACAGTAGTATAAGTATGTAGTAGTTGTAGTTACAGTAGTATAAGTATATAGTAGCTATGGTTACAGTAGTATAAGTATGTAGTAGTTGTGGTTACAGTAGTATAAGTATGTAGTAGTTGTAGTTACAGTAGTATAAGTATGTAGTAGTTGTAGTTACAGTAGTTTAAGTATGTAGTAGTTGTAGTTACAGTAGTATAAGTATGTAGTAGCACTAGTTACAGTAGTATATGTATGTAGTAGTTGTAGTTACAGTAGTATAAGTATGTAGTAGTTGTAGTTACAGTAGTTTAAGTATGTAGTAGGTGTAGTTACAGTAGTATAAGTATGTAGTAGCACTAGTTACAGTAGTATAAGTATGTAGTAGTTGTAGTTACAGTAGTATAAGTATGTAGTAGTTGTAGTTACAGTAGTATAAGTATGTAGTAGTTGTGGTTACAGTAGTATAAGTATGTAGTAGTTGTGGTTACAGTAGTATAAGTATGTAGTAGCTGTAGTTACAGTAGTATAAGTATGTAGTAGTTGTGGTTACAGTAGTATAAGTATGTAGTAGTTGTAGTTACAGTAGTATAAGTATGTAGTAGTTGTAGTTACAGTAGTTTAAGTATGTAGTAGTTGTAGTTGCAGTAGAATAAGTATGTAGTAGCTGTAGTTACAGTAGTATAAGTATGTAGTAGTTGTGGTTACAGTAGTATAAGTATGTAGTAGTTGTGGTTACAGTAGTATAAGTATGTAGTAGTTGTAGTTACAGTAGTATAAGTATGTAGTAGTTGTGGTTACAGTAGTATAAGTATGTAGTAGTTGTAGTTACAGTAGTATTTGTATGTAGTAGCTGTGGTTACAGTAGTATAAGTATGTAGTAGTTGTAGTTACAGTAGTATAAGTATGTAGTAGCTGTAGTTACAGTAGTATTTGTATGTAGTAGCTGTAGTTACAGTAGTATAAGTATTTAGTAGTTGTAGTTACAGTAGTATAAGTATGTAGTAGCTGTGGTTACAGTAGTATAAGTATGTAGTAGTTGTAGTTACAGTAGTATAAGTATGTAGTAGCTGTGGTTACAGTAGTATAAGTATGTAGTAGTTGTAGTTACAGTAGTATTTGTATGTAGTAGTTGTGGTTACAGTAGTATAAGTATTTAGTAGCTGTAGTTACAGTAGTATTTGTATGTAGTAGTTGTGGTTACAGTAGTATAAGTATGTAGTAGTTGTAGTTACAATAGTATAAGTATGTAGTAGCTGTAGTTACAGTAGTATAAGTATGTAGTAGCTGTGGTTACAGTAGTATAAGTATGTAGTAGCTGTAGTTACAGTAGTATTTGTATGTAGTAGTTGTGGTTACAGTAGTATAAGTATGTAGTAGCTGTAGTTACAGTAGTATTTGTAAGTAGTAGTTGTGGTTACAGTAGTATAAGTATGTAGTAGTTGTAGTTACAATAGTATAAGTATGTAGTAGTTGTAGTTACAGTAGTATAAGTATGTAGTAGCTGTAGTTACAGTAGTATAAGTATGTAGTAGTTGTAGTTACAGTAGTATAAGTATGTAGTAGCTGTAGTTACAGTAGTATAAGTATGTAGTAGTTGTAGTTACAGTAGTATTTGTATGTAGTAGTTGTAGTTACAGTAGTATAAGTATGTAGTAGTTGTAGTTACAGTAGTATTTGTATGTAGTAGCTGTAGTTACAGTAGTATTTGTATGTAGTAGTTGTAGTTACAGTAGTATAAGTATGTAGTAGCTGTAGTTACAGTAGTATTTGTATGTAGTAGCTGTAGTTACAGTAGTATTTGTATGTAGTAGTTGTAGTTGCAGTAGTATAAGTATGTAGTAGCTGTAGTTACAGTAGTATTTGTATGTAGTAGCTGTAGTTACAGTAGTATTTGTATGTAGTAGCTGTAGTTACAGTAGTATAAGTATGTAGTAGCTGTAGTTACAGTAGTATTTGTATGTAGTAGCTGTAGTTACAGTAGTATTTGTATGTAGTAGCTGTAGTTACAGTAGTATAAGTATGTAGTAGCTGTAGTTACAGTAGTATTTGTATGTAGTAGCTGTAGTTACAGTAGTATAAGTATGTAGTAGCTGTAGTTACAGTAGTATTTGTATGTAGTAGCTGTAGTTACAGTAGTATAAGTATGTAGTAGCTGTAGTTACAGTAGTATAAGTATGTAGTAGTTGTAGTTACAGTAGTATAAGTATGTAGTAGCTGTAGTTACAGTAGTATAAGTATGTAGTAGCTGTAGTTACAGTAGTATTTGTATGTAGTAGCTGTAGTTACAGTAGTATTTGTATGTAGTAGCTGTGGTTACAGTAGTATAAGTATGTAGTAGTTGTAGTTACAGTAGTATAAGTATGTAGTAGCTGTAGTTACAGTAGTATTTGTATGTAGTAGCTGTAGTTACAGTAGTATAAGTATTTAGTAGTTGTAGTTACAGTAGTATAAGTATGTAGTAGCTGTAGTTACAGTAGTATAAGTATGTAGTAGCTGTAGTTACAGTAGTATTTGTATGTAGTAGCTGTAGTTACAGTAGTATTTGTATGTAGTAGCTGTAGTTACAGTAGTATAAGTATGTAGTAGTTGTAGTTACAGTAGTATAAGTATGTAGTAGTTGTAGTTACAGTAGTATAAGTATGTAGTAGGTGTAGTTGCAGTAGTATAAGTATGTAGTAGCTGTAGTTACAGTAGTATAAGTATGTAGTAGCACTAGTTACAGTAGTATAAGTATGTAGTAGTTGTAGTTACAGTAGTATAAGTATGTAGTAGTTGTAGTTACAGTAGTATAAGTATATAGTAGCTATGGTTACAGTAGTATAAGTATGTAGTAGTTGTGGTTACAGTAGTATAAGTATGTAGTAGTTGTAGTTACAGTAGTATAAGTATGTAGTAGTTGTAGTTACAGTAGTTTAAGTATGTAGTAGTTGTAGTTACAGTAGTATAAGTATGTAGTAGCACTAGTTACAGTAGTATATGTATGTAGTAGTTGTAGTTACAGTAGTATAAGTATGTAGTAGTTGTAGTTACAGTAGTATAAGTATGTAGTAGCTGTAGTTACAGTAGTATTTGTATGTAGTAGCTGTAGTTACAGTAGTATAAGTATGTAGTAGCTGTAGTTACAGTAGTATAAGTATGTAGTAGTTGTAGTTACAGTAGTATTTGTATGTAGTAGCTGTAGTTACAGTAGTATAAGTATGTAGTAGCTGTAGTTACAGTAGTATTTGTATGTAGTAGCTGTGGTTACAGTAGTATTTGTATGTAGTAGCTGTAGTTACAGTAGTATAAGTATGTAGTAGTTGTAGTTACAGTAGTATTTGTATGTAGTAGCTGTAGTTACAGTAGTATAAGTATGTAGTAGCTGTAGTTACAGTAGTATAAGTATGTAGTAGTTGTAGTTACAGTAGTATTTGTATGTAGTAGCTGTAGTTACAGTAGTATAAGTATGTAGTAGCTGTAGTTACAGTAGTATAAGTATGTAGTAGTTGTAGTTACAGTAGTATTTGTATGTAGTAGCTGTGGTTACAGTAGTATTTGTATGTAGTAGCTGTAGTTACAGTAGTATAAGTATGTAGTAGTTGTAGTTACAGTAGTATAAGTATGTAGTAGTTGTAGTTACAGTAGTATAAGTATATAGTAGCTATGGTTACAGTAGTATTTGTATGTAGTAGTTGTAGTTACAGTAGTATAAGTATGTAGTAGCTGTAGTTACAGTAGTATTTGTATGTAGTAGCTGTAGTTACAGTAGTATAAGTATGTAGTAGTTGTGGTTACAGTAGTATAAGTATGTAGTAGTTGTAGTTACAGTAGTATTTGTATGTAGTAGCTGTAGTTACAGTAGTATAAGTATGTAGTAGCTGTAGTTACAGTAGTATTTGTATGTAGTAGCTGTAGTTACAGTAGTATAAGTATGTAGTAGCTGTAGTTACAGTAGTATAAGTATGTAGTAGCTGTAGTTACAGTAGTATAAGTATGTAGTAGCTGTAGTTACAGTAGTATAAGTATGTAGTAGCTGTAGTTACAGTAGTATAAGTATGTAGTAGCTGTAGTTACAGTAGTATAAGTATGTAGTAGTTGTAGTTACAGTAGTATAAGTATGTAGTAGCTGTAGTTACAGTAGTATAAGTATGTAGTAGCTGTAGTTACAGTAGTATTTGTATGTAGTAGCTGTAGTTACAGTAGTATAAGTATGTAGTAGTTGTAGTTACAGTAGTATTTGTATGTAGTAGCTGTGGTTACAGTAGTATAAGTATGTAGTAGCTGTAGTTACAGTAGTATTTGTATGTAGTAGCTGTAGTTACAGTAGTATAAGTATGTAGTAGTTGTAGTTACAGTAGTATAAGTATGTAGTAGCTGTGGTTACAGTAGTATAAGTTTTTAGTAGTTGTAGTTACAGTAGTATAAGTATGTAGTAGCTGTGGTTACAGTAGTATAAGTATGTAGTAGTTGTGGTTACAGTAGTATAAGTATGTAGTAGTTGTAGTTACAGTAGTATAAGTATGTAGTAGTTGTGGTTACAGTAGTATAAGTATGTAGTAGTTGTAGTTACAGTAGTATTTGTATGTAGTAGCTGTGGTTACAGTAGTATAAGTATGTAGTAGTTGTAGTTACAGTAGTAAAAGTATGTAGTAGCTGTAGTTACAGTAGTATTTGTATGTAGTAGCTGTAGTTACAGTAGTATAAGTATTTAGTAGTTGTAGTTACAGTAGTATAAGTATGTAGTAGCTGTGGTTACAGTAGTATAAGTATGTAGTAGTTGTAGTTACAGTAGTATAAGTATGTAGTAGCTGTGGTTACAGTAGTATAAGTATGTAGTAGTTGTAGTTACAGTAGTATTTGTATGTAGTAGTTGTGGTTACAGTAGTATAAGTATTTAGTAGCTGTAGTTACAGTAGTATTTGTATGTAGTAGTTGTGGTTACAGTAGTATAAGTATGTAGTAGTTGTAGTTACAATAGTATAAGTATGTAGTAGCTGTAGTTACAGTAGTATAAGTATGTAGTAGCTGTGGTTACAGTAGCATAAGTATGTAGTAGCTGTAGTTACAGTAGTATTTGTATGTAGTAGTTGTGGTTACAGTAGTATAAGTATGTAGTAGCTGTAGTTACAGTAGTATTTGTAAGTAGTAGTTGTGGTTACAGTAGTATAAGTATGTAGTAGTTGTAGTTACAATAGTATAAGTATGTAGTAGTTGTAGTTACAGTAGTATAAGTATGTAGTAGCTGTAGTTACAGTAGTATAAGTATGTAGTAGTTGTAGTTACAGTAGTATAAGTATGTAGTAGCTGTAGTTACAGTAGTATAAGTATGTAGTAGTTGTAGTTACAGTAGTATTTGTATGTAGTAGTTGTAGTTACAGTAGTATAAGTATGTAGTAGTTGTAGTTACAGTAGTATTTGTATGTAGTAGCTGTAGTTACAGTAGTATTTGTATGTAGTAGTTGTAGTTACAGTAGTATAAGTATGTAGTAGCTGTAGTTACAGTAGTATTTGTATGTAGTAGCTGTAGTTACAGTAGTATTTGTATGTAGTAGTTGTAGTTGCAGTAGTATAAGTATGTAGTAGCTGTAGTTACAGTAGTATTTGTATGTAGTAGCTGTAGTTACAGTAGTATTTGTATGTAGTAGCTGTAGTTACAGTAGTATAAGTATGTAGTAGCTGTAGTTACAGTAGTATTTGTATGTAGTAGCTGTAGTTACAGTAGTATTTGTATGTAGTAGCTGTAGTTACAGTAGTATAAGTATGTAGTAGCTGTAGTTACAGTAGTATTTGTATGTAGTAGCTGTAGTTACAGTAGTATAAGTATGTAGTAGCTGTAGTTACAGTAGTATTTGTATGTAGTAGCTGTAGTTACAGTAGTATAAGTATGTAGTAGCTGTAGTTACAGTAGTATAAGTATGTAGTAGTTGTAGTTACAGTAGTATAAGTATGTAGTAGCTGTAGTTACAGTAGTATAAGTATGTAGTAGCTGTAGTTACAGTAGTATTTGTATGTAGTAGCTGTAGTTACAGTAGTATTTGTATGTAGTAGCTGTGGTTACAGTAGTATAAGTATGTAGTAGTTGTAGTTACAGTAGTATAAGTATGTAGTAGCTGTAGTTACAGTAGTATTTGTATGTAGTAGCTGTAGTTACAGTAGTATAAGTATTTAGTAGTTGTAGTTACAGTAGTATAAGTATGTAGTAGCTGTAGTTACAGTAGTATAAGTATGTAGTAGCTGTAGTTACAGTAGTATTTGTATGTAGTAGCTGTAGTTACAGTAGTATAAGTATGTAGTAGCTGTAGTTACAGTAGTATTTGTATGTAGTAGCTGTAGTTACAGTAGTATTTGTATGTAGTAGCTGTAGTTACAGTAGTATAAGTATGTAGTAGTTGTAGTTACAGTAGTATAAGTATGTAGTAGTTGTAGTTACAGTAGTATAAGTATGTAGTAGGTGTAGTTGCAGTAGTATAAGTATGTAGTAGCTGTAGTTACAGTAGTATAAGTATGTAGTAGCACTAGTTACAGTAGTATAAGTATGTAGTAGTTGTAGTTACAGTAGTATAAGTATGTAGTAGTTGTAGTTACAGTAGTATAAGTATATAGTAGCTATGGTTACAGTAGTATAAGTATGTAGTAGTTGTGGTTACAGTAGTATAAGTATGTAGTAGTTGTAGTTACAGTAGTATAAGTATGTAGTAGTTGTAGTTACAGTAGTTTAAGTATGTAGTAGTTGTAGTTACAGTAGTATAAGTATGTAGTAGCACTAGTTACAGTAGTATATGTATGTAGTAGTTGTAGTTACAGTAGTATAAGTATGTAGTAGTTGTAGTTACAGTAGTATAAGTATGTAGTAGCTGTAGTTACAGTAGTATTTGTATGTAGTAGCTGTAGTTACAGTAGTATAAGTATGTAGTAGCTGTAGTTACAGTAGTATAAGTATGTAGTAGTTGTAGTTACAGTAGTATTTGTATGTAGTAGCTGTAGTTACAGTAGTATAAGTATGTAGTAGCTGTAGTTACAGTAGTATTTGTATGTAGTAGCTGTGGCTACAGTAGTATTTGTATGTAGTAGCTGTAGTTACAGTAGTATAAGTATGTAGTAGTTGTAGTTACAGTAGTATTTGTATGTAGTAGCTGTAGTTACAGTAGTATAAGTATGTAGTAGCTGTAGTTACAGTAGTATAAGTATGTAGTAGTTGTAGTTACAGTAGTATTTGTATGTAGTAGCTGTAGTTACAGTAGTATAAGTATGTAGTAGCTGTAGTTACAGTAGTATAAGTATGTAGTAGTTGTAGTTACAGTAGTATTTGTATGTAGTAGCTGTGGTTACAGTAGTATTTGTATGTAGTAGCTGTAGTTACAGTAGTATAAGTATGTAGTAGTTGTAGTTACAGTAGTATAAGTATGTAGTAGTTGTAGTTACAGTAGTATAAGTATATAGTAGCTATGGTTACAGTAGTATTTGTATGTAGTAGTTGTAGTTACAGTAGTATAAGTATGTAGTAGCTGTAGTTACAGTAGTATTTGTATGTAGTAGCTGTAGTTACAGTAGTATAAGTATGTAGTAGTTGTGGTTACAGTAGTATAAGTATGTAGTAGTTGTAGTTACAGTAGTATTTGTATGTAGTAGCTGTAGTTACAGTAGTATAAGTATGTAGTAGCTGTAGTTACAGTAGTATAAGTATGTAGTAGCTGTAGTTACAGTAGTATAAGTATGTAGTAGCTGTAGTTACAGTAGTATTTGTATGTAGTAGCTGTAGTTACAGTAGTATTTGTATGTAGTAGCTGTAGTTACAGTAGTATAAGTATGTAGTAGCTGTAGTTACAGTAGTATAAGTATGTAGTAGCTGTAGTTACAGTAGTATAAGTATGTAGTAGCTGTAGTTACAGTAGTATAAGTATGTAGTAGCTGTAGTTACAGTTGTATAAGTATGTAGTAGCTGTAGTTACAGTAGTATAAGTATGTAGTAGTTGTAGTTACAGTAGTATAAGTATGTAGTAGCTGTAGTTACAGTAGTATAAGTATGTAGTAGCTGTAGTTACAGTAGTATTTGTATGTAGTAGCTGTAGTTACAGTAGTATAAGTATGTAGTAGTTGTAGTTACAGTAGTATTTGTATGTAGTAGCTGTGGTTACAGTAGTATAAGTATGTAGTAGCTGTAGTTACAGTAGTATTTGTATGTAGTAGCTGTAGTTACAGTAGTATAAGTATGTAGTAGTTGTAGTTACAGTAGTATAAGTATGTAGTAGCTGTGGTTACAGTAGTATAAGTTTTTAGTAGTTGTAGTTACAGTAGTATAAGTATGTAGTAGCTGTGGTTACAGTAGTATAAGTATGTAGTAGCTGTAGTTACAGTAGTTTAAGTATGTAGTAGTTGTGGTTACAGTAGTATAAGTATGTAGTAGCTGTGGTTACAGTAGTATAAGTATGTAGTAGCTGTAGTTACAGTAGTATTTGTATGTAGTAGTTGTGGTTACAGTAGTATAAGTATGTAGTAGCTGTAGTTACAGTAGTATTTGTATGTAGTAGTTGTGGTTACAGTAGTATAAGTATGTAGTAGCTGTAGTTACAGTAGTATAAGTATGTAGTAGTTGTAGTTACAGTAGTATAAGTATGTAGTAGTTGTAGTTACAGTAGTATAAGTATGTAGTAGGTGTAGTTGCAGTAGTATAAGTATGTAGTAGGTGTAGTTACAGTAGTATAAGTATGTAGTAGTTGTAGTTACAGTAGTATAAGTATGTAGTAGCTGTAGTTACAGTAGTATAAGTATGTAGTAGCACTAGTTACAGTAGTATAAGTATATAGTAGCTATGGTTACAGTAGTATAAGTATGTAGTAGTTGTGGTTACAGTAGTATAAGTATGTAGTAGCTGTAGTTACAGTAGTATAAGTATGTAGTAGCTGTAGTTACAGTAGTATTTGTATGTAGTAGCTGTAGTTACAGTAGTATAAGTATGTAGTAGTTGTGGTTACAGTAGTATAAGTATGTAGTAGTTGTAGTTACAGTAGTATAAGTATGTAGTAGTTGTAGTTACAGTAGTTTAAGTATGTAGTAGTTGTAGTTGCAGTAGAATAAGTGTGTAGTAGCTGTAGTTACAGTAGTATAAGTATGTAGTAGTTGTGGTTACAGTAGTATAAGTATGTAGTAGCTGTAGTTACAGTAGTATAAGTATGTAGTAGTTGTAGTTACAGTAGTATAAGTGTGTAGTAGCTGTAGTTACAGTAGTATAAGTATGTAGTAGTTGTGGTTACAGTAGTATAAGTATGTAGTAGTTGTGGTTACAGTAGTATAAGTATGTAGTAGTTGTAGTTACAGTAGTATAAGTATGTAGTAGTTGTAGTTACAGTAGTATTTGTATGTAGTAGCTGTGGTTACAGTAGTATAAGTATGTAGTAGCTGTAGTTACAGTAGTATAAGTATGTAGTAGCTGTAGTTACAGTAGTATAAGTATTTAGTAGTTGTAGTTACAGTAGTATAAGTATGTAGTAGCTGTGGTTACAGTAGTATAAGTATGTAGTAGTTGTAGTTACAGTAGTATAAGTATGTAGTAGCTGTGGTTACAGTAGTATAAGTATTTAGTAGTTGTAGTTACAGTAGTATAAGTATGTAGTAGCTGTGGTTACAGTAGTATAAGTTTTTAGTAGTTGTAGTTACAGTAGTTTAAGTATGTAGTAGCTGTAGTTACAGTAGTATAAGTATGTAGTAGCTGTAGTTACAGTAGTATAAGTATGTAGTAGCTGTAGTTACAGTAGTATTTGTATGTAGTAGCTGTAGTTACAGTAGTATTTGTATGTAGTAGCTGTGGTTACAGTAGTATAAGTATGTAGTAGTTGTAGTTACAGTAGTATTTGTATGTAGTAGCTGTAGTTACAGTAGTATAAGTATGTAGTAGCTGTAGTTACAGTAGTATTTGTATGTAGTAGCTGTAGTTACAGTAGTATAAGTATGTAGTAGCTGTAGTTACAGTAGTATAAGTATTTAGTAGTTGTAGTTACAGTAGTATAAGTATGTAGTAGCTGTAGTTACAGTAGTATAAGTATGTAGTAGCTGTAGTTACAGTAGTATTTGTATGTAGTAGCTGTAGTTACAGTAGTATAAGTATGTAGTAGCTGTAGTTACAGTAGTATAAGTATGTAGTAGCTGTAGTTACAGTAGTATTTGTATGTAGTAGCTGTAGTTACAGTAGTATTTGTATGTAGTAGCTGTAGTTACAGTAGTATAAGTATGTAGTAGCTGTAGTTACAGTAGTATTTGTATGTAGTAGCTGTAGTTACAGTAGTATAAGTATGTAGTAGCTGTAGTTACAGTAGTATAAGTATGTAGTAGCTGTAGTTACAGTAGTATTTGTATGTAGTAGCTGTAGTTACAGTAGTATAAGTATGTAGTAGCTGTAGTTACAGTAGTATAAGTATGTAGTAGTTGTAGTTACAGTAGTATTTGTATGTAGTAGCTGTGGTTACAGTAGTATTTGTATGTAGTAGCTGTAGTTACAGTAGTATAAGTATGTAGTAGTTGTAGTTACAGTAGTATTTGTATGTAGTAGTTGTGGTTACAGTAGTATAAGTATGTAGTAGTTGTAGTTACAGTAGTATTTGTATGTAGTAGCTGTGGTTACAGTAGTATAAGTATGTAGTAGTTGTAGTTACAGTAGTATAAGTATATAGTAGCTATGGTTACAGTAGTATAAGTATGTAGTAGTTGTAGTTACAGTAGTATAAGTATGTAGTAGTTGTAGTTGCAGTAGTATAAGTATGTAGTAGTTGTAGTTGCAGTAGTATAAGTATGTAGTAGCTGTAGTTACAGTAGTATAAGTATGTAGTAGTTGTGGTTACAGTAGTATAAGT
Organism: Eucyclogobius newberryi; assembly: GCF_026437365.1. Lineage (NCBI taxonomy): Eukaryota > Metazoa > Chordata > Actinopteri > Gobiiformes > Gobiidae > Eucyclogobius > Eucyclogobius newberryi. Next base: position 42,957,967 of record NW_027315945.1, read on the forward strand.
ATGTAGTAGTTGTAGTTACAGTAGTATAAGTATGTAGTAGCTGTAGTTACAGTAGTATTTGTATGTAGTAGCTGTAGTTACAGTAGTATAAGTATGTAGTAGCTGTAGTTACAGTAGTATTTGTATGTAGTAGCTGTAGTTACAGTAGTATAAGTATGTAGTAGCTGTAGTTGCAGTAGTATAAGTATGTAGTAGTTGTGGTTACAGTAGTATAAGTATGTAGTAGTTGTAGTTACAGTAGTATTTGTATGTAGTAGCTGTAGTTACAGTAGTATAAGTATGTAGTAGCTGTAGTTACAGTAGTATTTGTATGTAGTAGCTGTAGTTACAGTAGTATAAGTATGTAGTAGCTGTAGTTACAGTAGTATAAGTATGTAGTAGCTGTAGTTACAGTAGTATAAGTATGTAGTAGCTGTAGTTACAGTAGTATAAGTATGTAGTAGTTGTAGTTACAGTAGTATAAGTATGTAGTAGCTGTGGTTACAGTAGTATAAGTATGTAGTAGTTGTAGTTACAGTAGTATAAGTATGTAGTAGTTGTAGTTACAGTAGTATAAGTATGTAGTAGCTGTAGTTACAGTAGTATAAGTATGTAGTAGTTGTAGTTACAGTAGTATAAGTATGTAGTAGTTGTAGTTACAGTAGTATAAGTATGTAGTAGTTGTAGTTACAGTAGTATAAGTATGTAGTAGCTGTAGTTACAGTAGTATAAGTATGTAGTAGTTGTAGTTACAGTAGTATAAGTATGTAGTAGCTGTGGTTACAGTAGTATAAGTATGTAGTAGTTGTAGTTACAGTAGTATAAGTATGTAGTAGCTGTAGTTACAGTAGTATTTGTATGTAGTAGCTGTAGTTACAGTAGTATAAGTATGTAGTAGTTGTAGTTACAGTAGTATAAGTATGTAGTAGCTGTGGTTACAGTAGTATAAGTTTTTAGTAGTTGTAGTTACAGTAGTATAAGTATGTAGTAGTTGTGGTTACAGTAGTATAAGTATGTAGTAGTTGTAGTTACAGTAGTATTTGTATGTAGTAGCTGTAGTTACAGTAGTATTTGTATGTAGTAGCTGTAGTTACAGTAGTATTTGTATGTAGTAGCTGTAGTTACAGTAGTATTTGTATGTAGTAGCTGTAGTTACAGTAGTATAAGTATGTAGTAGTTGTAGTTACAGTAGTTTAAGTATGTAGTAGCTGTAGTTACAGTAGTATAAGTATGTAGTAGTTGTAGTTACAGTAGTATTTGTATGTAGTAGCTGTAGTTACAGTAGTATTTGTATGTAGTAGTTGTAGTTACAGTAGTATAAGTATGTAGTAGCTGTAGTTACAGTAGTATAAGTATGTAGTAGCTGTAGTTACAGTAGTATAAGTATGTAGTAGCTGTAGTTACAGTAGTATTTGTATGTAGTAGTTGTAGTTACAGTAGTATAAGTATGTAGTAGCTGTAGTTACAGTAGTATAAGTATGTAGTAGCTGTAGTTACAGTAGTATAAGTATGTAGTAGCTGTAGTTACAGTAGTATTTGTATGTAGTAGTTGTAGTTACAGTAGTATAAGTATGTAGTAGTTGTGGTTACAGTAGTATAAGTATGTAGTAGTTGTAGTTACAATAGTATAAGTATGTAGTAGTTGTAGTTACAGTAGTATAAGTATGTAGTAGCTGTAGTTACAGTAGTATTTGTATGTAGTAGCTGTAGTTACAGTAGTATAAGTATGTAGTAGCTGTAGTTACAGTAGTATTTGTATGTAGTAGCTGTAGTTACAGTAGTATAAGTATGTAGTAGCTGTAGTTACAGTAGTATAAGTATGTAGTAGCTGTAGTTACAGTAGTATTTGTATGTAGTAGCTGTAGTTACAGTAGTATAAGTATGTAGTAGCTGTAGTTACAGTAGTATAAGTATGTAGTAGCTGTAGTTACAGTAGTATAAGTATGTAGTAGCTGTAGTTACAGTAGTATAAGTATGTAGTAGCTGTAGTTACAGTAGTATAAGTATGTAGTAGCTGTAGTTACAGTAGTATTTGTATGTAGTAGCTGTAGTTACAGTAGTATTTGTATGTAGTAGCTGTGGTTACAGTAGTATAAGTATGTAGTAGTTGTAGTTACAGTAGTATTTGTATGTAGTAGCTGTAGTTACAGTAGTATAAGTATGTAGTAGCTGTAGTTACAGTAGTATTTGTATGTAGTAGCTGTAGTTACAGTAGTATAAGTATGTAGTAGCTGTAGTTACAGTAGTATAAGTATGTAGTAGCTGTAGTTACAGTAGTATAAGTATTTAGTAGTTGTAGTTACAGTAGTATAAGTATGTAGTAGCTGTAGTTACAGTAGTATAAGTATGTAGTAGCTGTAGTTACAGTAGTATTTGTATGTAGTAGCTGTAGTTACAGTAGTATAAGTATGTAGTAGCTGTAGTTACAGTAGTATTTGTATGTAGTAGCTGTAGTTACAGTAGTATAAGTATGTAGTAGCTGTAGTTACAGTAGTATTTGTATGTAGTAGCTGTAGTTACAGTAGTATAAGTATGTAGTAGCTGTAGTTACAGTAGTATAAGTATGTAGTAGCTGTAGTTACAGTAGTATTTGTATGTAGTAGCTGTAGTTACAGTAGTATAAGTATGTAGTAGCTGTAGTTACAGTAGTATAAGTATGTAGTAGTTGTAGTTACAGTAGTATTTGTATGTAGTAGCTGTGGTTACAGTAGTATTTGTATGTAGTAGCTGTAGTTACAGTAGTATAAGTATGTAGTAGTTGTAGTTACAGTAGTATTTGTATGTAGTAGTTGTGGTTACAGTAGTATAAGTATGTAGTAGTTGTAGTTACAGTAGTATTTGTATGTAGTAGCTGTGGTTACAGTAGTATAAGTATGTAGTAGTTGTAGTTACAGTAGTATAAGTATATAGTAGCTATGGTTACAGTAGTATAAGTATGTAGTAGCTGTAGTTACAGTAGTATAAGTATGTAGTAGTTGTGGTTACAGTAGTATAAGTATGTAGTAGCTGTAGTTACAGTAGTATTTGTATGTAGTAGTTGTAGTTACAGTAGTATAAGTATGTAGTAGCTGTAGTTACAGTAGTATAAGTATGTAGTAGCTGTGGTTACAGTAGTATAAGTATGTAGTAGCTGTAGTTACAGTAGTATTTGTATGTAGTAGCTGTAGTTACAGTAGTATAAGTATGTAGTAGCTGTAGTTACAGTAGTATTTGTATGTAGTAGCTGTAGTTACAGTAGTATAAGTATGTAGTAGCTGTAGTTACAGTAGTATAAGTATGTAGTAGCTGTAGTTACAGTAGTATTTGTATGTAGTAGCTGTAGTTACAGTAGTATAAGTATGTAGTAGCTGTAGTTACAGTAGTATAAGTATGTAGTAGCTGTAGTTACAGTAGTATAAGTATGTAGTAGCTGTAGTTACAGTAGTATAAGTATGTAGTAGCTGTAGTTACAGTAGTATAAGTATGTAGTAGCTGTAGTTACAGTAGTATTTGTATGTAGTAGCTGTAGTTACAGTAGTATTTGTATGTAGTAGCTGTGGTTACAGTAGTATAAGTATGTAGTAGTTGTAGTTACAGTAGTATTTGTATGTAGTAGCTGTAGTTACAGTAGTATAAGTATGTAGTAGCTGTAGTTACAGTAGTATTTGTATGTAGTAGCTGTAGTTACAGTAGTATAAGTATGTAGTAGCTGTAGTTACAGTAGTATAAGTATTTAGTAGTTGTAGTTACAGTAGTATAAGTATGTAGTAGCTGTAGTTACAGTAGTATAAGTATGTAGTAGCTGTAGTTACAGTAGTATTTGTATGTAGTAGCTGTAGTTACAGTAGTATAAGTATGTAGTAGCTGTAGTTACAGTAGTATAAGTATGTAGTAGCTGTAGTTACAGTAGTATAAGTATTTAGTAGTTGTAGTTACAGTAGTATAAGTATGTAGTAGCTGTAGTTACAGTAGTATAAGTATGTAGTAGCTGTAGTTACAGTAGTATTTGTATGTAGTAGCTGTAGTTACAGTAGTATAAGTATGTAGTAGCTGTAGTTACAGTAGTATTTGTATGTAGTAGCTGTAGTTACAGTAGTATAAGTATGTAGTAGCTGTAGTTACAGTAGTATTTGTATGTAGTAGCTGTAGTTACAGTAGTATAAGTATGTAGTAGCTGTAGTTACAGTAGTATAAGTATGTAGTAGCTGTAGTTACAGTAGTATTTGTATGTAGTAGCTGTAGTTACAGTAGTATAAGTATGTAGTAGCTGTAGTTACAGTAGTATAAGTATGTAGTAGTTGTAGTTACAGTAGTATTTGTATGTAGTAGCTGTGGTTACAGTAGTATTTGTATGTAGTAGCTGTAGTTACAGTAGTATAAGTATGTAGTAGTTGTAGTTACAGTAGTATTTGTATGTAGTAGCTGTGGTTACAGTAGTATAAGTATGTAGTAGTTGTAGTTACAGTAGTATAAGTATATAGTAGCTATGGTTACAGTAGTATAAGTATGTAGTAGTTGTAGTTACAGTAGTATAAGTATGTAGTAGTTGTAGTTGCAGTAGTATAAGTATGTAGTAGTTGTAGTTGCAGTAGTATAAGTATGTAGTAGCTGTAGTTACAGTAGTATAAGTATGTAGTAGTTGTGGTTACAGTAGTATAAGTATGTAGTAGCTGTAGTTACAGTAGTATAAGTATGTAGTAGCTGTAGTTACAGTAGTATAAGTATGTAGTAGTTGTAGTTACAGTAGTATTTGTATGTAGTAGCTGTGGTTACAGTAGTATTTGTATGTAGTAGCTGTAGTTACAGTAGTATAAGTATGTAGTAGTTGTAGTTACAGTAGTATTTGTATGTAGTAGTTGTGGTTACAGTAGTATAAGTATGTAGTAGTTGTAGTTACAGTAGTATTTGTATGTAGTAGCTGTGGTTACAGTAGTATAAGTATGTAGTAGTTGTAGTTACAGTAGTATAAGTATATAGTAGCTATGGTTACAGTAGTATAAGTATGTAGTAGTTGTAGTTACAGTAGTATAAGTATGTAGTAGTTGTAGTTGCAGTAGTATAAGTATGTAGTAGTTGTAGTTGCAGTAGTATAAGTATGTAGTAGCTGTAGTTACAGTAGTATAAGTATGTAGTAGTTGTGGTTACAGTAGTATAAGTATGTAGTAGTTGTAGTTACAGTAGTATAAGTATGTAGTAGCTGTAGTTACAGTAGTATTTGTATGTAGTAGCTGTAGTTACAGTAGTATAAGTATGTAGTAGCTGTAGTTACAGTAGTATTTGTATGTAGTAGCTGTAGTTACAGTAGTATAAGTATGTAGTAGCTGTAGTTGCAGTAGTATAAGTATGTAGTAGCTGTAGTTACAGTAGTATAAGTATGTAGTAGTTGTAGTTACAGTAGTATAAGTATGTAGTAGTTGTAGTTACAGTAGTATAAGTATGTAGTAGTTGTAGTTACAGTAGTATAAGTATGTAGTAGTTGTAGTTACAGTAGTATAAGTATGTAGTAGTTGTAGTTACAGTAGTATAAGTATGTAGTAGCTGTAGTTACAGTAGTATAAGTATGTAGTAGCTGTAGTTACAGTAGTATAAGTATGTAGTAGCTGTAGTTACAGTAGTATTTGTATGTAGTAGCTGTAGTTACAGTAGTATTTGTATGTAGTAGCTGTGGTTACAGTAGTATAAGTATGTAGTAGTTGTAGTTACAGTAGTATTTGTATGTAGTAGCTGTAGTTACAGTAGTATAAGTATGTAGTAGCTGTAGTTACAGTAGTATTTGTATGTAGTAGCTGTAGTTACAGTAGTATAAGTATGTAGTAGCTGTAGTTACAGTAGTATAAGTATTTAGTAGTTGTAGTTACAGTAGTATAAGTATGTAGTAGCTGTAGTTACAGTAGTATAAGTATGTAGTAGCTGTAGTTACAGTAGTATTTGTATGTAGTAGCTGTAGTTACAGTAGTATAAGTATGTAGTAGCTGTAGTTACAGTAGTATAAGTATGTAGTAGCTGTAGTTACAGTAGTATAAGTATTTAGTAGTTGTAGTTACAGTAGTATAAGTATGTAGTAGCTGTAGTTACAGTAGTATAAGTATGTAGTAGCTGTAGTTACAGTAGTATTTGTATGTAGTAGCTGTAGTTACAGTAGTATAAGTATGTAGTAGCTGTAGTTACAGTAGTATTTGTATGTAGTAGCTGTAGTTACAGTAGTATAAGTATGTAGTAGCTGTAGTTACAGTAGTATTTGTATGTAGTAGCTGTAGTTACAGTAGTATAAGTATGTAGTAGCTGTAGTTACAGTAGTATAAGTATGTAGTAGCTGTAGTTACAGTAGTATTTGTATGTAGTAGCTGTAGTTACAGTAGTATAAGTATGTAGTAGCTGTAGTTACAGTAGTATAAGTATGTAGTAGTTGTAGTTACAGTAGTATTTGTATGTAGTAGCTGTGGTTACAGTAGTATTTGTATGTAGTAGCTGTAGTTACAGTAGTATAAGTATGTAGTAGTTGTAGTTACAGTAGTATTTGTATGTAGTAGCTGTGGTTACAGTAGTATAAGTATGTAGTAGTTGTAGTTACAGTAGTATAAGTATATAGTAGCTATGGTTACAGTAGTATAAGTATGTAGTAGTTGTAGTTACAGTAGTATAAGTATGTAGTAGTTGTAGTTGCAGTAGTATAAGTATGTAGTAGTTGTAGTTGCAGTAGTATAAGTATGTAGTAGCTGTAGTTACAGTAGTATAAGTATGTAGTAGTTGTGGTTACAGTAGTATAAGTATGTAGTAGCTGTAGTTACAGTAGTATAAGTATGTAGTAGCTGTAGTTACAGTAGTATAAGTATGTAGTAGTTGTAGTTACAGTAGTATTTGTATGTAGTAGCTGTGGTTACAGTAGTATTTGTATGTAGTAGCTGTAGTTACAGTAGTATAAGTATGTAGTAGTTGTAGTTACAGTAGTATTTGTATGTAGTAGTTGTGGTTACAGTAGTATAAGTATGTAGTAGTTGTAGTTACAGTAGTATTTGTATGTAGTAGCTGTGGTTACAGTAGTATAAGTATGTAGTAGTTGTAGTTACAGTAGTATAAGTATGTAGTAGTTGTAGTTGCAGTAGTATAAGTATGTAGTAGTTGTAGTTGCAGTAGTATAAGTATGTAGTAGCTGTAGTTACAGTAGTATAAGTATGTAGTAGTTGTGGTTACAGTAGTATAAGTATGTAGTAGTTGTAGTTACAGTAGTATAAGTATGTAGTAGCTGTAGTTACAGTAGTATTTGTATGTAGTAGCTGTAGTTGCAGTAGTATAAGTATGTAGTAGCTGTAGTTACAGTAGTATTTGTATGTAGTAGCTGTAGTTACAGTAGTATAAGTATGTAGTAGCTGTAGTTGCAGTAGTATAAGTATGTAGTAGCTGTAGTTACAGTAGTATAAGTATGTAGTAGTTGTAGTTACAGTAGTATAAGTATGTAGTAGTTGTAGTTACAGTAGTATAAGTATGTAGTAGTTGTAGTTACAGTAGTATAAGTATGTAGTAGCTGTGGTTACAGTAGTATAAGTATGTAGTAGTTGTAGTTACAGTAGTATAAGTATGTAGTAGCTGTAGTTACAGTAGTATAAGTATGTAGTAGTTGTAGTTACAGTAGTATTTGTATGTAGTAGCTGTGGTTACAGTAGTATAAGTATGTAGTAGTTGTAGTTACAGTAGTATAAGTATGTAGTAGCTGTAGTTACAGTAGTATTTGTATGTAGTAGCTCTAGTTACAGTAGTATAAGTATGTAGTAGTTGTAGTTACAGTAGTATAAGTATGTAGTAGCTGTGGTTACAGTAGTATAAGTTTTTAGTAGTTGTAGTTACAGTAGTATAAGTATGTAGTAGCTGTAGTTACAGTAGTATTTGTATGTAGTAGCTGTAGTTACAGTAGTATAAGTATGTAGTAGCTGTAGTTACAGTAGTATTTGTATGTGGTAGCTGTAGTTACAGTAGTATTTGTATGTAGTAGCTGTAGTTACAGTAGTATTTGTATGTAGTAGCTGTAGTTACAGTAGTATAAGTATGTAGTAGTTGTAGTTACAGTAGTATTTGTATGTAGTAGCTGTGGTTACAGTAGTATAAGTATGTAGTAGTTGTAGTTACAGTAGTATAAGTATGTAGTAGCTGTAGTTACAGTAGTATAAGTATGTAGTAGTTGTAGTTACAGTAGTATTTGTATGTAGTAGTTGTGGTTACAGTAGTATAAGTATGTAGTAGCTGTAGTTACAGTAGTATAAGTATGTAGTAGTTGTGGTTACAGTAGTATAAGTATGTAGTAGTTGTGGTTACAGTAGTATAAGTATGTAGTAGCTGTAGTTACAGTAGTATAAGTATGTAGTAGCTGTAGTTACAGTAGTATAAGTATGTAGTAGTTGTAGTTACAGTAGTATTTGTATGTAGTAGTTGTGGTTACAGTAGTATAAGTATGTAGTAGCTGTAGTTACAGTAGTATAAGTATGTAGTAGTTGTGGTTACAGTAGTATAAGTATGTAGTAGTTGTAGTTACAGTAGTATAAGTATGTAGTAGTTGTGGTTACAGTAGTATAAGTATGTAGTAGCTGTAGTTACAGTAGTATAAGTATGTAGTAGCTGTAGTTACAGTAGTATAAGTATGTAGTAGCTGTAGTTACAGTAGTATAAGTATGTAGTAGCTGTAGTTACAGTAGTATAAGTATGTAGTAGTTGTAGTTACAGTAGTATAAGTATGAAGCACAAGTATGTCGTAGCTCTAGCATTAGCGTTAGCACACGTACATGCTAGCCGCACCCTGGCGCGGCGGCTCACTAGCACTAGCCCGTAGCGGTTGGTGGCGGCGCACTCGTATTCGCCGGCGTCAGTCTTGTTGTCATGGAGACGTTTGGAGAACTTCCTGATGAGCATCGTGCCGTTAGCAAAAATGCTAACTCTGTCGCTTGTCTCCATGGCGACGCCGTTCCGTCTCCAAGTAACGCTGATAGGCCCCTCCCCCTCTGCGTCACAGTCCAATAGAAGTGGCCGATCTCTCACTGCGATGACATCACCGGGTTCTTTCAGGAAGCGCAGCTCTGAAGCTCCGCCCACTGTAGCGAGAGAAATAAACTGGATCAATATCAGATGCCCTGCCACGCCCTCAACCAGATGCCCTGCCACGCCCTCAACCACATGCCCTGCCACGCCCTCAACCACATGCCCTGCCACGCCCTCAACCAGATGCCCTGCCACGCCCTTAACCAGATGCCCTGCCACGCCCTCAACCACATGCCCTGCCACGCCCTCAACCAGATGCCCTGCCACGCCCTCAACCAGATGCCCTGCCACGCCCTCAACCAGATGCCCTGCCACGCCCTCAACCACATGCCCTGCCACGCCCTCAACCACATGCCCTGCCACGCCCTCAACCAGATGCCCTGCCACGCCCTTAACCAGATGCCCTGCCACGCCCTCAACCACATGCCCTGCCACGCCCTCAACCACATGCCCTGCCACGCCCTCAACCAGATGCCCTGCCACGCCCTCAACCAGATGTCGTGCCACGCCCTCATGCCCTGCCACGCCCTCAACCAGATGCCCTGCCACGCCCTCATGCCCTGCCACGCCCTCAACCAGATGCCCTGCCACGCCCTCAACCAGATGCCCTGCCACGCCCTCAACCACATGCCCTGCCACGCCCTCAACCAGATGCCCTGCCACGCCCTCATGCCCTGCCACGCCCTCAACCAGATGCCCTGCCACGCCCTCAACCAGATGTCGTGCCACGCCCTCATGCCCTGCCACGCCCTCAACCAGATGCCCTGCCACGCCCTCATGCCCTGCCACGCCCTCAACCAGATGACTTTCAGAACTTTCAGAACTCTGAGATGAAGAAGATGAAGATTAAGATGAAGAAGATGAAGATGAAGATGATGAAAAAGATGAAGATGATGAAGATGATGAAGATGAAGATTAAGAAGATGATGAAGATGAAGATGATGAAGATGATGAAGATGATGAAGATGAAGATGAAGATGATGAAGATGAAGAAGATGAAGATGATGAAGATGATGAAGATGAAGATTAAGAAGATGATGAAGATGAAGATTAAGAAGATGATGAAGATGATGAAGATGATGAAGATGAAGATTAAGAAGATGATGAAGATGAAGATGATGAAGATGATGAAGATGATGAAGATGATGAAGATGAAGATGATGAAGAAGATGAAGATGATGAAGATGAAGATGCTCCTGGTGAAGTGTCCCTGCCCCGTGTGGACGGTCCCTTATCTGCTGAAGAGTGGCTCCAGCTCCAGTCTCCCTCACGTCTGTGAGAGTCACATCCTCAGAAGGAGGGTCTAAGGACAGAAGGAGGGTCTAAGGACAGAGGGAGGGTCTAAGGACAGAAGGAGGGTCTAAGGACAGAGGGAGGGTCTAAGGACAGAAGGAGGGTCTAAGGACAGAGGGAGGGTCTAAGGACAGAAGGAGGGTCTAAGGACAGAGGGAGGGTCTAAGGACAGAAGGAGGGTCTAAGGACAGAAGGAGGGTCTAAGGACAGAAGGAGGGTCTAAGGACAGAAGGAGGGTCTAAGGACAGAGGGAGGGTCTAAGGACAGAAGGAGGGTCTAAGGACAGAGGGAGGGTCTAAGGACAGAAGGAGGGTCTAAGGACAGAAGGAGGGTCTAAGGACAGAAGGAGGGTCTAAGGACAGAAGGAGGGTCTAAGGACAGAAGGAGGGTCTAAGGACAGAGGGAGGGTCTAAGGACAGAAGGAGGGTCTAAGGACAGAAGGAGGGTCTAAGGACAGAGGGAGGGTCTAAGGACAGAAGGAGGGTCTAAGGACAGAAGGAGGGTCTAAGGACAGAAGGAGGGGCTAAGGACAGAAGGAGGGTCTAAGGACAGAAGGAGGGGCTAAGGACAGAAGGAGGGTCTAAGGACAGAAGGAGGGTCTAAGGACAGAAGGAGGGGCTAAGGACGGACAGAAGGAGGGGCTAAGGACAGAAGGAGGGTCTAAGGACAGAAGGAGGGTCTAAGGACAGAAGGAGGCTCTAAGGACAGAAGGAGGGGCTAAGGACAGAGGGAGGGTCTAAGGACAGAAGGAGGGGCTAAGGACAGAAGGAGGGGCTAAGGACAGAGGGAGGGTCTAAGGACAGAAGGAGGGTCTAAGGACAGAAGGAGGGTCTAAGGACAGAAGGAGGGTCTAAGGACAGAAGGAGGGGCTAAGGACAGAAGGAGGGGCTAAGGACAGAAGGAGGGTCTAAGGACAGAAGGAGGGGCTAAGGACAGAAGGAGGGGCTAAGGACAGAAGGAGGGGCTAAGGACAGAAGGAGGGGCTAAGGACAGAAGGAGGGTCTAAGGACAGAAGGAGGGTCTAAGGACAGAAGGAGGGGCTAAGGACAGAAGGAGGGTCTAAGGACAGAAGGAGGGGCTAAGGACAGAGGGAGGGTCTAAGGACAGAAGGAGGGTCTAAGGACAGAAGGAGGGTCTAAGGACAGAAGGAGGGGCTAAGGACAGAAGGAGGGTCTAAGGACAGAAGGAGGGGCTAAGGACAGAAGGAGAGTCTAAGGACAGAAGGAGGGTCTAAGGACAGAAGGAGGGGCTAAGGACAGAAGGAGGGGCTAGGACAGAAGGAGGGGCTAAGGACAGAGGGAGGGTCTAAGGACAGAAGGAGGGTCTAAGGACAGAAGGAGGGGCTAAGGACAGAAGGAGGGTCTAAGGACAGAAGGAGGGGCTAAGGACAGAAGGAGGGGCTAAGGACAGAGGGAGGGTCTAAGGACAGAAGGAGGGGCTAAGGACAGAAGGAGGGTCTAAGGACAGAAGGAGGGTCTAAGGACAGAAGGAGGGGCTAAGGACAGAAGGAGGGGCTAAGGACAGAGGGAGGGTCTAAGGACAGAAGGAGGGTCTAAGGACAGAAGGAGGGGCTAAGGACAGAAGGAGGGGCTAAGGACAGAGGGAGGGTCTAAGGACAGAAGGAGGGTCTAAGGACAGAAGGAGGGTCTAAGGACAGAAGGAGGGGCTAAGGACAGAAGGAGGGGCTAAGGACAGAAGGAGGGTCTAAGGACAGAAGGAGGGTCTAAGGACAGAAGGAGGGTCTAAGGACAGAAGGAGGGGCTAAGGACAGAAGGAGGGGCTAAGGACAGAGGGAGGGTCTAAGGACAGAAGGAGGGTCTAAGGACAGAAGGAGGGTCTAAGGACAGAAGGAGGGTCTAAGGACAGAAGGAGGGTCTAAGGACAGAAGGAGGGGCTAAGGACAGAAGGAGGGGCTAAGGACAGAGGGAGGGTCTAAGGACAGAAGGAGGGTCTAAGGACAGAAGGAGGGTCTAAGGACAGAAGGAGGGTCTAAGGACAGAAGGAGGGTCTAAGGACAGAAGGAGGGTCTAAGGACAGAGACATTGTTAAAATGCACTTTTAGAACTTAAATAAATCAATATTTCATAAATATGATAAACAATTATATGGAAGTTAAATATGTTTATGACAACAATAAATGTTGACATTTTCAAACTAATTGATGAATATATATTATAAATAATATATATTATAAATAACATATATTAAAATATTATAATATTTGACATTAAAACCTGCAAAAATAACATGAAAATTCCTTTGTTCATTTCATTCTAAACATTGAGCGAAACTATGGCAACAGCAGCCAAACATCAAGTTCCACCTTTCATATATATATATATATATATATATATATATATATATATATATATATATATATATATATATATATATATATAATATATTATATAATATATAATATATAGTATGTTAATATATATATATATATTAACATACTATATATTATATAATATATTATATATTATATAATATATTATATATAAAGGGCTGAATTATGTTGATAAAAGAATACATTATAATATATGTGTTTAAGTCATGATGTGAGACTAATGTGTGAGAAAAACACACACACACACTAACACTAACACACACACACACACACACACACACACACTCACACTAACACACACACACACACTCACACACACACACTCACACTAACACACACACACACACACACTCACACTAACACACACACACACACTCACACAGACACACAAACACACGACTCGGCTGCAGCTCATTGGTTTGCAGACACACGTAGCCCCTCCCCCCTTGGGCTCTGGAGCTGCAGTGATGTGAGGTCAAAGGTCACAGGTCCATTCACATGAAAATAAACGTCACAAATATAAAAGTGTCTGTGTTTAATTCAGAAGAGCAGCACTTCAGTCTGTCTGCCCCTGTCTGCTCCTGTCTGTCTGCCCCTGTCTGCTCCTGTCTGTCTGCCCCTGTCTGCTCCTGTCTGTCTGCCCCTGTCTGCTCCTGTCTGCCCCTGTCTGCTCCTGTCTGTCTGCTCCTGTCTGCTCCTGTCTGTCTGCTCCTGTCTGCCCCTGTCTGCTCCTGTCTTTCTGCTCCTGTCTGCTCCTGTCTGCTCCTGTCTGCCCCTGTCTGCTCCTGTGTGTCTGCCCCTGTCTGCTCCTGTCTGTCTGCTCCTGTCTGTCTGCTCCTGTCTGCTCCTGTCTGCTCCTGTCTACTCCTGTCTGCCCCTGTCTGCTCCTGTCTGCTCCTGTCTGCCCCTGTCTGCTCCTGTCTGCCCCTGTCTGCTCCTGTCTGCCCCTGTCTGCTCCTGTCTGTCTGCTCCTATCTGTCTGCTCCTGTCTGCCCCTGTCTGCTCCTGTCTAACTACATGTGACACAATATCAATTTCAATTTATTTTTGTAAGGCCCAAAATCACAACAACAGTTGCCTCTGAGGGCCACAGGGAGAATGTGACACAATAACTACATGTTACACAATAACTACATGTTACACAATAACTACATGTTACACAATAACTACATGTTACACAATAACTACATGTGACACAATAACTACATGTGACACAATAACTACATGTTACACAATAACTACATGTGACACACAACTACATGTGACACAATAACTACATGTGACACACAACTACATGTGACACAATAACTACATGTGACACACAACTACATGTGACACAATAACTACATGTTACACAATAACTACATGTGACACACAACTACATGTGACACAATAACTACATGTTACACAATAACTACATGTTACACAATAACTACATGTTACACAATAACTACATGTTACACAATAACTACATGTTACACAATAACTACATGTGACACACAACTACATGTTACACAATAACTACATGTGACACACAACTACATGTGACACAATAACTACATGTTACACAATAACTACATGTTACACAATAACTACATGTTACACAATAACTACATGTTACACAATAACTACATGTGACACACAACTACATGTTACACAATAACTACATGTGACACACAACTACATGTGACACAATAACTACATGTTACACAATAACTACATGTTACACAATAACTACATGTTACACAATAACTACATGTTACACAATAACTACATGTTACACAATAACTACATGTGACACAATAACTACATGTGACACAATAACTACATGTTACACAATAACTACATGTTACACAATAACTACATGTGACACAATAACTACATGTGACACAATAACTACATGTTACACAATAACTACATGTTACACAATAACTACATGTTACACAATAACTACATGTGACACACAACTACATGTTACACAATAACTACATGTGACACACAACTACATGTGACACAATAACTACATGTTACACAATAACTACATGTTACACAATAACTACATGTTACACAATAACTACATGTTACACAATAACTACATGTGACACACAACTACATGTTACACAATAACTACATGTGACACACAACTACATGTGACACAATAACTACATGTTACACAATAACTACATGTTACACAATAACTACATGTTACACAATAACTACATGTTACACAATAACTACATGTTACACAATAACTACATGTGACACAATAACTACATGTGACACACAACTACATGTTACACAATAACTACATGTTACACAATAACTACATGTTACACAATAACTACATGTGACACACAACTACATGTTACACAATAACTACATGTTACACAATAACTACATGTTACACAATAACTACATGTGACACAATAACTACATGTTACACACAACTACATGTGACACAATAACTACATGTTACACAATAACTACATGTTACACAATAACTACATGTTACACAATAACTACATGTGACACAATAACTACATGTGACACAATAACTACATGTTACACAATAACTACATGTTACACAATAACTACATGTGACACAATAACTACATGTGACACAATAACTACATGTTACACAATAACTACATGTTACACAATAACTACATGTTACACAATAACTACATGTGACACAATAACTACATGTGACACAATAACTACATGTTACACAATAACTACATGTTACACAATAACTACATGTGACACAATAACTACATGTGACACACAACTACATGTTACACAATAACTACATGTTACACAATAACTACATGTTACACAATAACTACATGTGACACACAACTACATGTTACACAATAACTACATGTTACACAATAACTACATGTTACACAATAACTACATGTGACACAATAACTACATGTTACACACAACTACATGTGACACAATAACTACATGTTACACAATAACTACATGTTACACAATAACTACATGTTACACAATAACTACATGTTACACAATAACTACATGTGACACAATAACTACATGTGACACAATAACTACATGTTACACAATAACTACATGTTACACAATAACTACATGTGACACAATAACTACATGTGACACAATAACTACATGTTACACAATAACTACATGTTACACAATAACTACATGTTACACAATAACTACATGTGACACACAACTACATGTTACACAATAACTACATGTGACACACAACTACATGTGACACAATAACTACATGTTACACAATAACTACATGTTACACAATAACTACATGTTACACAATAACTACATGTTACACAATAACTACATGTGACACACAACTACATGTTACACAATAACTACATGTGACACACAACTACATGTGACACAATAACTACATGTTACACAATAACTACATGTTACACAATAACTACATGTTACACAATAACTACATGTTACACAATAACTACATGTGACACAATAACTACATGTTACACAATAACTACATGTTACACAATAACTACATGTGACACAATAACTACATGTGACACACAACTACATGTTACACAATAACTACATGTTACACAATAACTACATGTTACACAATAACTACATGTGACACACAACTACATGTTACACAATAACTACATGTTACACAATAACTACATGTTACACAATAACTACATGTGACACAATAACTACATGTTACACAATAACTACATGTTACACAATAACTACATGTGACACAATAACTACATGTGACACAATAACTACATGTGACACAATAACTACATGTTACACAATAACTACATGTGACACACAACTACATGTTACACAATAACTACATGTTACACAATAACTACATGTTACACAATAACTACATGTTACACAATAACTACATGTGACACAATAACTACATGTGACACAATAACTACATGTGACACAATAACTACATGTTACACAATAACTACATGTGACACACAACTACATGTTACACAATAACTACATGTTACACAATAACTACATGTGACACAATAACTACATGTGACACACAACTACATGTTACACAATAACTACATGTTACACAATAACTACATGTTACACAATAACTACATGTTACACAATAACTACATGTGACACAATAACTACATGTGACACACAACTACATGTGACACAATAACTACATGTGACACACAACTACATGTTACACAATAACTACATGTTACACAATAACTACATGTGACACAATAACTACATGTGACACAATAACTACATGTGACACACAACTACATGTGACACACAACTACATGTTACACAATAACTACATGTTACACAATAACTACATGTTACACAATAACTACATGTTACACAATAACTACATGTGACACACAACTACATGTGACACACAACTACATGTTACACAATAACTACATGTTACACAATAACTACATGTTACACAATAACTACATGTTACACAATAACTACATGTGACACAATAACTACATGTTACACAATAACTACATGTGACACACAACTACATGTTACACAATAACTACATGTTACACAATAACTACATGTGACACACAACTACATGTTACACAATAACTACATGTTACACAATAACTACATGTTACACAATAACTACATGTGACACACAACTACATGTTACACAATAACTACATGTTACACAATAACTACATGTGACACAATAACTACATGTGACACACAACTACATGTTACACAATAACTACATGTGACACAATAACTACATGTTACACAATAACTACATGTGACACAATAACTACATGTGACACACAACTACATGTTACACAATAACTACATGTGACACAATAACTACATGTGACACACAACTACATGTTACACAATAACTACATGTTACACAATAACTACATGTGACACAATAACTACATGTGACACAATAACTACATGTTACACAATAACTACATGTGACACACAACTACATGTGACACAATAACTACATGTGACACAATAACTACATGTTACACAATAACTACATGTGACACAATAACTACATGTGACACACAACTACATGTGACACAATAACTACATGTGACACAATAACTACATGTTACACAATAACTACATGTGACACACAACTACATGTGACACAATAACTACATGTTACACAATAACTACATGTGACACACAACTACATGTGACACACAACTACATGTTACACAATAACTACATGTTACACAATAACTACATGTTACACAATAACTACATGTGACACACAACTACATGTTACACAATAACTACATGTGACACAATAACTACATGTTACACAATAACTACATGTGACACACAACTACATGTTACACAATAACTACATGTTACACAATAACTACATGTGACACACAACTACATGTGACACAATAACTACATGTTACACAATAACTACATGTTACACAATAACTACATGTTACACAATAACTACATGTGACACAATAACTACATGTTACACAATAACTACATGTGACACAATAACTACATGTGACACACAACTACATGTGACACAATAACTACATGTGACACAATAACTACATGTGACACAATAACTACATGTTACACAATAACTACATGTGACACAATAACTACATGTGACACACAACTACATGTGACACAATAACTACATGTTACACAATAACTACATGTGACACACAACTACATGTTACACAATAACTACATGTGACACAATAACTACATGTTACACAATAACTACATGTGACACAATAACTACATGTTACACAATAACTACATGTGACACACAACTACATGTTACACAATAACTACATGTGACACAATAACTACATGTGACACACAACTACATGTTACACAATAACTACATGTTACACAATAACTACATGTTACACAATAACTACATGTGACACAATAACTACATGTTACACAATAACTACATGTGACACACAACTACATGTTACACAATAACTACATGTGACACAATAACTACATGTTACACAATAACTACATGTGACACACAACTACATGTTACACAATAACTACATGTGACACAATAACTACATGTGACACAATAACTACATGTTACACAATAACTACATGTGACACACAACTACATGTTACACAATAACTACATGTGACACAATAACTACATGTTACACAATAACTACATGTGACACAATAACTACATGTGACACACAACTACATGTTACACAATAACTACATGTGACACACAACTACATGTTACACAATAACTACATGTTACACAATAACTACATGTGACACACAACTACATGTTACACAATAACTACATGTTACACAATAACTACATGTTACACAATAACTACATGTTACACAATAACTACATGTGACACACAACTACATGTTACACAATAACTACATGTTACACAATAACTACATGTGACACAATAACTACATGTGACACAATAACTACATGTGACACACAACTACATGTTACACAATAACTACATGTGACACAATAACTACATGTTACACAATAACTACATGTGACACAATAACTACATGTGACACACAACTACATGTTACACAATAACTACATGTTACACAATAACTACATGTTACACAATAACTACATGTGACACAATAACTACATGTTACACAATAACTACATGTGACACACAACTACATGTTACACAATAACTACATGTTACACAATAACTACATGTGACACACAACTACATGTGACACACAACTACATGTTACACAATAACTACATGTTACACAATAACTACATGTTACACAATAACTACATGTTACACAATAACTACATGTGACACAATAACTACATGTTACACAATAACTACATGTGACACACAACTACATGTTACACAATAACTACATGTTACACAATAACTACATGTTACACAATAACTACATGTTACACAATAACTACATGTGACACACAACTACATGTTACACAATAACTACATGTGACACAATAACTACATGTTACACAATAACTACATGTGACACAATAACTACATGTGACACACAACTACATGTTACACAATAACTACATGTTACACAATAACTACATGTGACACAATAACTACATGTTACACAATAACTACATGTGACACACAACTACATGTGACACAATAACTACATGTTACACAATAACTACATGTGACACAATAACTACATGTGACACAATAACTACATGTTACACAATAACTACATGTGACACACAACTACATGTGACACAATAACTACATGTTACACAATAACTACATGTGACACAATAACTACATGTTACACAATAACTACATGTGACACACAACTACATGTGACACACAACTACATGTGACACAATAACTACATGTTACACAATAACTACATGTTACACAATAACTACATGTGACACACAACTACATGTGACACACAACTACATGTTACACAATAACTACATGTTACACAATAACTACATGTGACACAATAACTACATGTGACACAATAACTACATGTGACACACAACTACATGTGACACAATAACTACATGTGACACAATAACTACATGTTACACAATAACTACATGTGACACACAACTACATGTTACACAATAACTACATGTTACACAATAACTACATGTGACACACAACTACATGTTACACAATAACTACATGTTACACAATAACTACATGTGACACACAACTACATGTGACACAATAACTACATGTTACACAATAACTACATGTTACACAATAACTACATGTGACACACAACTACATGTTACACAATAACTACATGTTACACAATAACTACATGTGACACACAACTACATGTTACACAATAACTACATGTTACACAATAACTACATGTTACACAATAACTACATGTGACACACAACTACATGTGACACACAACTACATGTTACACAATAACTACATGTGACACACAACTACATGTGACACACAACTACATGTTACACAATAACTACATGTTACACAATAACTACATGTGACACACAACTACATGTGACACACAACTACATGTTACACAATAACTACATGTTACACAATAACTACATGTTACACAATAACTACATGTGACACAATAACTACATGTGACACAATAACTACATGTGACACACAACTACATGTGACACAATAACTACATGTGACACAATAACTACATGTTACACAATAACTACATGTGACACACAACTACATGTTACACAATAACTACATGTGACACAATAACTACATGTGACACACAACTACATGTGACACAATAACTACATGTTACACAATAACTACATGTTACACAATAACTACATGTTACACAATAACTACATGTGACACACAACTACATGTTACACAATAACTACATGTTACACAATAACTACATGTGACACACAACTACATGTTACACAATAACTACATGTTACACAATAACTACATGTGACACACAACTACATGTGACACAATAACTACATGTTACACAATAACTACATGTTACACAATAACTACATGTGACACACAACTACATGTTACACAATAACTACATGTGACACAATAACTACATGTTACACAATAACTACATGTGACACACAACTACATGTTACACAATAACTACATGTGACACACAACTACATGTTACACAATAACTACATGTTACACAATAACTACATGTTACACAATAACTACATGTTACACAATAACTACATGTGACACACAACTACATGTTACACAAGAACTACATGTTACACAATAACTACATGTGACACAATAACTACATGTGACACACAACTACATGTTACACAATAACTACATGTGACACAATAACTACATGTTACACAATAACTACATGTGACACAATAACTACATGTGACACACAACTACATGTTACACAATAACTACATGTTACACAATAACTACATGTTACACAATAACTACATGTGACACAATAACTACATGTTACACAATAACTACATGTGACACACAACTACATGTTACACAATAACTACATGTTACACAATAACTACATGTGACACACAACTACATGTGACACACAACTACATGTTACACAATAACTACATGTTACACAATAACTACATGTTACACAATAACTACATGTGACACAATAACTACATGTTACACAATAACTACATGTTACACAATAACTACATGTGACACACAACTACATGTGACACACAACTACATGTTACACAATAACTACATGTTACACAATAACTACATGTTACACAATAACTACATGTGACACAATAACTACATGTGACACACAACTACATGTGACACACAACTACATGTGACACAATAACTACATGTGACACAATAACTACATGTTACACAATAACTACATGTGACACAATAACTACATGTGACACACAACTACATGTGACACAATAACTACATGTGACACAATAACTACATGTTACACAATAACTACATGTTACACAATAACTACATGTGACACAATAACTACATGTTACACAATAACTACATGTGACACACAACTACATGTGACACACAACTACATGTTACACAATAACTACATGTTACACAATAACTACATGTTACACAATAACTACATGTTACACAATAACTACATGTGACACACAACTACATGTGACACACAACTACATGTTACACAATAACTACATGTTACACAATAACTACATGTTACACAATAACTACATGTGACACACAACTACATGTTACACAATAACTACATGTTACACAATAACTACATGTTACACAATAACTACATGTGACACAATAACTACATGTTACACAATAACTACATGTGACACACAACTACATGTGACACAATAACTACATGTGACACACAAGTACATGTGACACAATAACTACATGTGACACAATAACTACATGTGACACAATAACTACATGTTACACAATAACTACATGTTACACAATAACTACATGTGACACACAACTACATGTGACACAATAACTACATGTGACACAATAACTACATGTGACACAATAACTACATGTGACACAATAACTACATGTTACACAATAACTACATGTTACACAATAACTACATGTTACACAATAACTACATGTGACACAATAACTACATGTTACACAATAACTACATGTGACACACAACTACATGTGACACACAACTACATGTTACACAATAACTACATGTGACACACAACTACATGTTACACAATAACTACATGTGACACAATAACTACATGTTACACAATAACTACATGTGACACAATAACTACATGTGACACAATAACTACATGTGACACAATAACTACATGTTACACAATAACTACATGTGACACAATAACTACATGTTACACAATAACTACATGTGACACACAACTACATGTTACACAATAACTACATGTGACACAATAACTACATGTTACACAATAACTACATGTGACACAATAACTACATGTGACACAATAACTACATGTTACACAATAACTACATGTTACACAATAACTACATGTACTACATGTACTACATGTAGTACATGTAGTACATGTACTACATGTAGTGTAGGAGGCGCGCGCTCCCGGTGGCTCCTCCCACTCTCCCGGTGGCTCCTCCCACTCTCCCGGTGGCTCCTCCCACTCTCCCGGTGTCTCCTCCCACTCTCCCGGTGGCTCCTCCCACTCTCCCGGTGTCTCCTCCCACTCTCCCGGTGGCTCCTCCCACTCTGCAGTTTTCACAGGTGTGTTCTGTCACAGCCGCAGGACCGTCACGTGTGTCATGATGTTGTTGACGATGGATTGACAGTCATCAGTGCTTTTTAGGAGCTTTGGTTTTACAAATGACACATTTTTGTATCACAAAAGCTGCGACACAAAAACATGTTTTTCTGACGAATGCATCGCATTTGAGAGAAATTGCGTCGCATTTTGTTATACCGCTTATTCTGAACCCAGCGCCCACTTCCACACACTCACTAACACTCCTCGTGCCCCGTGCAGACGCAATAGTTGTAGGAAAATGGAACGTTACCGTTGTAAACGGGCGAAGCTCGTGCAAAAGCGGCACTAAACAAGCACTTTACATTGGGATTAAGCAGCTCACGAACACGTTCCATCTCTTGCATGTTCAGTTCATATAAACACGTGATGCAAAAAATATTATATATATTATATATATTACATTATTACTGTATAGAGGGCCAAAAACACAAAGTGGGCGGAGCCCACTCAAAATGAACGAAAGTACCCGTCAGGGACAGGGGCCCACACCATGAGGGAGGAAAATGCGAGCGCTTTCTGAAAATGTATAGTTTATGATATTTGACAAATGGGAAACATTGTTTTCACATCAGAACATTCTTCTTCTTCTTCTCGGGACACGGCCCCCTATTTTTCACCCAGTGATATTGACCTCTATAAATCTCATAAATCTCATAAATCGAACCTATACATTCTGACTTTCTCCTTTTTCTAAAAATAAATAAATTGTACCAGAGAGAAATCTGGGATTTTTTTATAAGAATTCCAAATAGACTTTTATAAATGAGACAAACTCTGCATGAGTTCATTTGAACGTCATCTGCATAAACACAGTTTTTAATCCGCCACAGCTGGACTCCCACTCCCAGCATGCACCGGGGCCCACGAGCCTAGAGGTTACAAGGTCACAGAGGTCATGGGAAAAGTCCCGCCTCCTTCAGGTTCACAAAGAGTCGCATAAACAGCTGCCGACAACAACAAAACAGTCTGCGTCCCCCACAGGCCCCCCACAGGCCCCCCACAGGCCCCCCACAGGCCCCCCACAGGCCCCCCACAGGCCCCCCACAGGCCCCCCACAGGCCCCCCAACCAGAGAAGGACTTGAACTTGACTCCAGGAGCTGCGAGAGATAGAACCCAAAAGACGTGATCTCATGTGACGTGATGTGACGTAACGTTCGAGAGATTTTGGAAAAGTCGAGAGTAAAACACTTATTATTCCAGATGAAAGTCTGTCTGTGACATCACAACGTTCTGTGACATCACAACGTTCTGTGACATCACAACGTTCTGTGACATCACAACGTTCTGCGACATCACAACGTTCTGCGACATCACAACGTTCTGCGACATCACAACGTTCTGTGACATCACAACGTTCTGCGACATCACAACGTTCTGCGACATCACAACGTTCTGTGACATCACAACGTTCTGCGACATCACAACGTTCTGTGACATCACAACGTTCTGCGACATCACAACGTTCTGCGACATCACAACGTTCTGCGACATCACAACGTTCTGCGACATCACAACGTTCTGTGACATCACAACGTTCTGCGACATCACAACGTTCTGCGACATCACAACGTTCTGCGACATCACAACGTTCTGCGACATCACAACGTTCTGTGACATCACAACGTTCTGTGACATCACAACGTTCTGCGACATCACAACGTTCTGCGACATCACAACGTTCTGTGACATCACAACGTTCTGCGACATCACAACGTTCTGCGACATCACAACGTTCTGCGACATCACAACGTTCTGCGACATCACAACGTTCTGCGACATCACAACGTTCTGTGACATCACAACGTTCTGCGACATCACAACGTTCTGCGACATCACAACGTTCTGCGACATCACGTTCTGTGACATCACAACGTTCTGTGACATCACAACGTTCTGCGACATCACAACGTTCTGTGACATCACAACGTTCTGTGACATCACAACGTTCTGCGACATCACAACGTTCTGCGACATCACAACGTTCTGCGACATCACAACGTTCTGCGACATCACAACGTTCTGCGACATCACAACGTTCTGCGACATCACAACGTTCTGCGACATCACAACGTTCTGCGACATCACAACGTTCTGCGACATCACAACGTTCTGCGACATCACAACGTTCTGCGACATCACAACGTTCTGCGACATCACAACGTTCTGTGACATCACAACGTTCTGCGACATCACAACGTTCTGCGACATCACAACGTTCTGTGACATCACAACGTTCTGCGACATCACAACGTTCTGCGACATCACAACGTTCTGCGACATCACAACGTTCTGCGACATCACAACGTTCTGCGACATCACAACGTTCTGTGACATCACAACGTTCTGTGACATCACAACGTTCTGCGACATCACAACGTTCTGCGACATCACAACGTTCTGCGACATCACAACGTTCTGCGACATCACAACGTTCTGCGACATCACAACGTTCTGCGACATCACAACGTTCTGGGACATCACAACGTTCTGCGACATCACAACGTTCTGCGACATCACAACGTTCTGCGACATCACAACGTTCTGCGACATAACAACGTTCTGCGACATCACAACGTTCTGTGACATCACAACGTTCTGCGACATCACAACGTTCTGCGACATCACAACGTTCTGTGACATCAAAACGTTCTGTGACATCACAACGTTCTGCGACATCACAACGTTCTGCGACATCACAACGTTCTGCGACATCACAACGTTCTGCGACATCACAACGTTCTGCGACATCACAACGTTCTGCGACATCACAACGTTCTGCGACATCACAACGTTCTGCGACATCACAACGTTCTGCGACATCACAACGTTCTGCGACATCACAACGTTCTGCGACATCACAACGTTCTGCGACATCACAACGTTCTGCGACATCACAACGTTCTGCGACATCACAACGTTCTGCGACATCACAACGTTCTGCGACATCACAACGTTCTGCGACATCACAACGTTCTGCGACATCACAACGTTCTGCGACATCACAACGTTCTGCGACATCACAACGTTCTGCGACATCACAACGTTCTGCGACATCACAACGTTCTGCGACATCACAACGTTCTGCGACATCACAACGTTCTGAGACATCACAACGTTCTGCGACATCACAACGTTCTGCGACATCACAACGTTCTGCGACATCACAACGTTCTGCGACATCACAACGTTCTGCGACATCACAACGTTCTGCGACATCACAACGTTCTGCGACATCACAACGTTCTGCGACATCACAACGTTCTGCGACATCACAACGTTCTGCGACATCACAACGTTCTGCGACATCACAACGTTCTGCGACATCACAACGTTCTGCGACATCACAACGTTCTGCGACATCACAACGTTCTGCGACATCACAACGTTCTGCGACATCACAACGTTCTGCGACATCACAACGTTCTGCGACATCACAACGTTCTGCGACATCACAACGTTCTGCGACATCACAACGTTCTGCGACATCACAACGTTCTGCGACATCACAACGTTCTGCGACATCACAACGTTCTGCGACATCACAACGTTCTGCGACATCACAACGTTCTGCGACATCACAACGTTCTGCGACATCACAACGTTCTGCGACATCACAACGTTCTGCGACATCACAACGTTCTGCGACATCACAACGTTCTGCGACATCACAACGTTCTGCGACATCACAACGTTCTGCGACATCACAACGTTCTGCGACATCACAACGTTCTGCGACATCACAACGTTCTGCGACATCACAACGTTCTGCGACATCACAACGTTCTGCGACATCACAACGTTCTGCGACATCACAACGTTCTGCGACATCACAACGTTCTGCGACATCACAACGTTCTGCGACATCACAACGTTCTGCGACATCACAACGTTCTGCGACATCACAACGTTCTGCGACATCACAACGTTCTGCGACATCACAACGTTCTGCGACATCACAACGTTCTGCGACATCACAACGTTCTGCGACATCACAACGTTCTGTGACATCACAACGTTCTGCGACATCACAACGTTCTGCGACATCACAACGTTCTGTGACATCACAACGTTCTGTAACATCACAACGTTCTGCGACATCACAACGTTCTGCGACATCACAACGTTCTGCGACATCACAACGTTCTGCGACATCACAACGTTCTGCGACATCACAACGTTCTGCGACATCACAACGTTCTGCGACATCACAACGTTCTGCGACATCACAACGTTCTGCGACATCACAACGTTCTGCGACATCACAACGTTCTGCGACATCACAACGTTCTGCGACATCACAACGTTCTGCGACATCACAACGTTCTGCGACATCACAACGTTCTGTGACATCACAACGTTCTGTGACATCACAACGTTCTGCGACATCACAACGTTCTGCGACATCACAACGTTCTGCGACATCACGTTCTGTGACATCACAACGTTCTGTGACATCACAACGTTCTGCGACATCACAACGTTCTGCGACATCACAACGTTCTGTGACATCACAACGTTCTGCGACATCACAACGTTCTGCGACATCACAACGTTCTGCGACATCACAACGTTCTGTGACATCACAACGTTCTGTGACATCACAACGTTCTGCGACATCACAACGTTCTGCGACATCACAACGTTCTGCGACATCACAACGTTCTGGGACATCACAACGTTCTGCGACATCACAACGTTCTGCGACATCACAACGTTCTGCGACATCACAACGTTCTGTGACATCACAACGTTCTGCGACATCACAACGTTCTGCGACATCACAACGTTCTGCGACATCACAACGTTCTGTGACATCACAACGTTCTGCGACATCACAACGTTCTGCGACATCACAACGTTCTGCGACATCACAACGTTCTGCGACATCACAACGTTCTGGGACATCACAACGTTCTGCGACATCACAACGTTCTGCGACATCACAACGTTCTGCGACATCACAACGTTCTGCGACATCACAACGTTCTGCGACATCACAACGTTCTGTGACATCACAACGTTCTGCGACATCACAACGTTCTGCGACATCACAACGTTCTGCGACATCACAACGTTCTGCGACATCACAACGTTCTGCGACATCACAACGTTCTGCGACATCACAACGTTCTGCGACATCACAACGTTCTGGGACATCACAACGTTCTGCGACATCACAACGTTCTGTGACATCACAACGTTCTGTGACATCACAACGTTCTGTGACATCACAACGTTCTGTGACATAACAACGTTCTGTGACATCACAACGTTCTGTGACATCACAACGTTCTGCGACATCACAACGTTCTGCGACATCACAACGTTCTGTGACATCACAACGTTCTGTGACATCACAACGTTCTGCGACATCACAACGTTCTGTGACATCACAACGTTCTGTGACATCACAACGTTCTGCGACATCACAACGTTCTGGGACATCACAACGTTCTGCGACATCACAACGTTCTGTGACATCACAACGTTCTGCAACATCACAACGTTCTGTGACATCACAACGTTCTGCGACATCACAACGTTCTGCGACATCACAACGTTCTGCGACATCACAACGTTCTGCGACATCACAACGTTCTGCGACATCACAACGTTCTGCGACATCACAACGTTCTGGGACATCACAACGTTCTGTGACATCACAACGTTCTGCGACATCACAACGATTTTTGTGTAACGACTAGAACATTCTGCCTCTTGTGGCCGTGTGACGTCATGAATGACTCAAATACTCAAATACTCAAATACTCAAATACTCAAATAATCATTTGAATATAATGATGTCATTATCATCTCGTAAGTCGAGGTCATTTCTTTCACTTTAAAGAGACAGAGGCTCATTAACATAACGACATTTGACAATAAAAAAACACCAAATAAAAATGTTTCTGTTTCTGAAGCAGAAAAACTCTGACCTGAGGCGAGTCCAAGCGTCAGAAGCATCAGGTCCACTCCAGCCAGCCAAGCCATCTTCTGCAGGAGCTCCTGCAGCTCCTTTAGGTCCTGCAGCTCCTTTAGGTCCTGCAGCTTCTTTAGGTCCTGCAGCTCCTTTAGGTCCTGCAGCTCCTGCAGCTCCTTTAGGTCCTGTAGCTCGTGTAGCTCCTTTAGGTCCTGCAGCTCCTTTAGGTCCTGCAGCTCCTTTAGGTCCTGCAGCTCCTGCAGCTCCTTTAGGTCCTGCAGCTCCTGCAGCTCCTTTAGGTCCTGTAGCTCGTGTAGCTCCTTTAGGTCCTGCAGCTCCTTTAGGTCCTGCAGCTCCTTTAGGTCCTGCAGCTCCTGCAGCTCCTTTAGGTCCTGCAGCTCCTGCAGCTCCTTTAGGTCCTGTAGCTCCTGTAGCTCCTTTAGGTCCTGCAGCTCCTTTAGGTCCTGTAGCTCCTGTAGCTCCTTTAGGTCCTTTAGATTCACACCCTTTTACTGTGGCTCTGTCGTCCTCCTGCGTCTCACTTCATGCTCCGTCTCATGTCCTGGTCTTTTGGTCTTTTGGTCTCAGGTCCTGCTCTTCTGCTGTTACGTCCTCGTCTCAGACTCAGGGGCCACAGTCTGAGTCCTGGGGCCGAGAGGCGGAGCCAACACTGCTCATCTGAATAAATCTGAATAAATCTGAAGAATGATCCAGGCCAAAGCCGGCGATGCCAAAAATACACTTTCCAAAGTCACCAATTAAAACTGTGACCCCGATATAATAAAAATGACCTTTTTTACTTTATTTCAAATCTCTAAATCTCACTTTGATTTATTTAATGTACATATATCACACATAGAGATGTACAACTTTTTCTTTAGTTTTTCTTTTTTATATTTTTTCTTTTTATTTCGATTTTAGAAATATACAAAGACAAAAAAAAGAAACATGACCAGAGCCAGTCAAAAAAAAGCATAATAATAATATTAATAATAATGATCATGATAAAAATGATGGTCCCTGAGGAGGGGGCGTGGCTAACGCTTCATTACACCTGCTGCTGGATCTTCTCTTTGTTTTACATACGACTCGACCCCCCCCGACATGACCCCCCCGACATGAGCCCCCGACATGACCCCCCGACATGAGCCCCCGACATGACCCCCCGACATGAGCCCCCGACATGACCCCCCGACATGAGCCCCCGACATGAGCCCCCGACTCGACCCCCCCCGACATGAGCCCCCGACATGACCCCCCGACATGAGCCCCCCGACATGACCCCCCGACATGACCCCCCCGACATGAGCCCCCCCGACATGAGCCCCCCCGACATGAGCCCCCGACATTAGCCCCCCCGACATGAGCCCCCCGACATGAGCCCCCCCAACATGAGCCCCCCCGACATGAGCCCCCCCGACATGAGCCCCCCGACATGACCCCCCGACATGAGCCCCCGACATGAGCCCCCGACTCGACCCCCCCCGACATGACCCCCCCGACATGACCCCCCGACATGAGCCCCCCGACATGACCCCCCGACATGAGCCCCCCGACATGACCCCCCGACATGAGCCCCCCCGACATGAGCCCCCCGACATGACCCCCCGACATGAGCCCCCGACATGAGCCCCCGACTCGACCCCCCCCGACATGACCCCCCCGACATGACCCCCCGACATGAGCCCCCCGACATGACCCCCCGACATGAGCCCCCCGACATGACCCCCCGACATGACCCCCCCGACATGAGCCCCCCCGACATGAGCCCCCCCGACATGAGCCCCCGACATTAGCCCCCCCGACATGAGCCCCCCGACATGAGCCCCCCCAACATGAGCCCCCCCGACATGAGCCCCCCGACATGAGCCCCCCCGACATGAGCCCCCGACATTAGCCCCCGACATGACCCCCCCGACATGAGGCCCCGACATGAGCCCCCCGACATGAGCCCCCCCGACATGAGCCCCCCGACATGACCCCCCCGACATGAGCCCCCCCGACATGACCCCCCCAACATGAGCCCCCGACATGGGCCCCGCGACATGACCCCCCCAACATGAGCCCCCGACATGAGCCCCCCGACATGAGCCCCCGACATGGGCCCCCCGACATGACCCCCCCAACATGAGCCCCCGACATGAGCCCCCCGACATGAGCCCCCGACATGAGCCCCTGACATGAGCCCCCGACATGGGCCCCCCGACATGACCCCCCCAACATGAGCCCCCGACATGAGCCCCCCGACATGAGCCCCCGACATGAGCCCCCCGACATGACCCCCCGACATGACCCCCCCGACATGAGCCCCCGACATGAGCCCCCGACATGAGCCCCCCCGACATGACCCCCCGACATGACACCCCCGACATGAGCCCCCGACATGACCCCCCGACATGACACCCCCGACATGAGCCCCCGACATGACCCCCCCAACATGAGCCCCCGACATGAGCCCCCCGACATGAGCCCCCGACATGAGCCCCTGACATGAGCCCCTGACATGGGCCCCCCGACATGACCCCCCCAACATGAGCCCCCGACATGAGCCCCCCGACATGAGCCCCCCGACATGACCCCCCGACATGACCCCCCCGACATGAGCCCCCGACATGAGCCCCCGACATGACCCCCCCAACATGAGCCCCCGACATGAGCCCCCCGACATGAGCCCCCGACATGAGCCCCCCCGACATGACCCCCCCAACATGAGCCCCCGACATGGGCCCCCCGACATGACCCCCCCAACATGAGCCCCCGACATGAGCCCCCCGACATGAGCCCCCGACATGAGCCCCCCGACATGAGCCCCCGACATGACCCCCCGACATGAGCCCCCCGACATGACCCCCCGACATGAGCCCCCGACATGAGCCCTCCCGCCCAGTCAGTCCGACACCTAATTCCCTCCAGGACGCTGTCATAGTTAAAACACATGATGTCATAGTTAAACACATGATGTCATAGTTAAAACACATGATGTCATAATTAAACACATTATGTCATAGTTAAAACACATGATGTCATAGTTAAACACATGATGTCATAGTTAAAACACATTATGTCATAGTTAAAACACATGATGTCATAGTTAAAACACATGATGTCATAATTAAACACATGATGTCATAGTTAAAACACATGATGTCATAGTTAAACACATGATGTCATAGTTAAAACACATGATGTCATAATTAAACACATGATGTCATAGTTAAAACACATGATGTCATAATTAAACACATGATGTCATAGTTAAAACACATGATGTCATAATTAAACACATGATGTCATAGTTAAAACACATGATGTCATAATTAAACACATGATGTCATAGTTAAAACACATGATGTCATAATTAAACACATGATGTCATAGTTAAAACACATGATGTCATAATTAAACACATGATGTCATAGTTAAAACACATGATGTCATAATTAAACACATGATGTCATAGTTAAAACACATGATGTCATAGTTAAACACATGATGTCATAGTTAAAACACATGATGTCATAGTTAAAACACATGATGTCATAGTTAAAACACATGATGTCATAATTAAACACATGATGTCATAGTTAAAACACATGATGTCATAGTTAAACACATGATGTCATAGTTAAAACACATGATGTCATAATTAAACACATTATGTCATAGTTAAAACACATGATGTCATAGTTAAACACATGATGTCATAGTTAAAACACATTATGTCATAGTTAAAACACATGATGTCATAGTTAAACACATGATGTCATAGTTAAAACACATGATGTCATAATTAAACACATGATGTCATAGTTAAAACACATGATGTCATAATTAAACACATGATGTCATAGTTAAAACACATGATGTCATAATTAAACACATGATGTCATAGTTAAAACACATGATGTCATAATTAAACACATGATGTCATAGTTAAAACACATGATGTCATAATTAAACACATGATGTCATAGTTAAAACACATGATGTCATAATTAAACACATGATGTCATAGTTAAAACACATGATGTCATAATTAAACACATGATGTCATAGTTAAAACACATGATGTCATAGTTAAAACACATGATGTCATAGTTAAAACACATGATGTCATAGTTAAAACACATGATGTCATAGTTAAAACACATGATGTCATAATTAAACACATGATGTCATAGTTAAAACACATGATGTCATAGTTAAACACATGATGTCATAGTTAAAACACATGATGTCATAATTAAACACATTATGTCATAGTTAAAACACATGATGTCATAGTTAAACACATGATGTCATAGTTAAAACACATTATGTCATAGTTAAAACACATGATGTCATAGTTAAACACATGATGTCATAGTTAAAACACATGATGTCATAATTAAACACATGATGTCATAGTTAAAACACATGATGTCATAATTAAACACATGATGTCATAGTTAAAACACATGATGTCATAATTAAACACATGATGTCATAGTTAAAACACATGATGTCATAATTAAACACATGATGTCATAGTTAAAACACATGATGTCATAATTAAACACATGATGTCATAGTTAAAACACATGATGTCATAATTAAACACATGATGTCATAGTTAAAACACATGATGTCATAATTAAACACATGATGTCATAGTTAAAACACATGATGTCATAGTTAAACACATGATGTCATAGTTAAACACATGATGTCATAGTTAAAACACATGATGTCATAGTTAAAACACATGATGTCATAGTTAAAACACATGATGTCATAATTAAACACATGATGTCATAGTTAAAACACATGATGTCATAATTAAACACATGATGTCATAGTTAAAACACATGATGTCATAGTTAAACACATGATGTCATAGTTAAACACATGATGTCATAGTTAAACACATGATGTCATAGTTAAACACATGATGTCATAGTTAAAACACATGATGTCATAGTTAAACACATGATGTCATAGTTAAAACACATGATGTCATAGTTAAACACATGATGTCATAGTTAAAACACATGATGTCATAGTTAAACACATGATGTCATAGTTAAAACACATGATGTCATAATTAAACACATGATGTCATAGTTAAAACACATGATGTCATAGTTAAACACATGATGTCATAGTTAAAACACATGATGTCATAATTAAACACATGATGTCATAGTTAAAACACATTATGTCATAGTTAAACACATGATGTCATAGTTAAAACACATTATGTCATAGTTAAAACACATGATGTCATAGTTAAACACATGATGTCATAGTTAAAACACATGATGTCATAATTAAACACATGATGTCATAGTTAAAACACATGATGTCATAATTAAACACATGATGTCATAGTTAAAACACATGATGTCATAATTAAACACATGATGTCATAGTTAAAACACATGATGTCATAATTAAACACATGATGTCATAGTTAAAACACATGATGTCATAATTAAACACATGATGTCATAGTTAAAACACATGATGTCATAATTAAACACATGATGTCATAGTTAAAACACATGATGTCATATTAAACACATGATGTCATAGTTAAACACATGATGTCATAGTTAAACACATGATGTCATAGTTAAACACATGATGTCATAGTTAAACACATGATGTCATAGTTAAAACACATGATGTCATAGTTAAAACACATGATGTCATAATTAAACACATGATGTCATAGTTAAAACACATGATGTCATAGTTAAAACACATGATGTCATAGTTAAAACACATGATGTCATAATTAAACACATGATGTCATAGTTAAAACACATGATGTCATAATTAAACACATGATGTCATAGTTAAAACACATGATGTCATAGTTAAACACATGATGTCATAGTTAAACACATGATGTCATAGTTAAAACACATGATGTCATAGTTAAAACACATGATGTCATAGTTAAAACACATGATGTCATAGTTAAAACACATGATGTCATAATTAAAACACATGATGTCATAGTTAAAACACATGATGTCATAATTAAACACATGATGTCATAGTTAAAACACATGATGTCATAATTAAACACATGATGTCATAGTTAAAACACATGATGTCATAATTAAACACATGATGTCATAGTTAAAACACATGATGTCATAGTTAAACACATGATGTCATAGTTAAAACACATGATGTCATAGTTAAACACATGATGTCATAGTTAAACACATGATGTCATAGTTAAACACATGATGTCATAATTAAACACATGATGTCATAGTTAAACACATGATGTCATAGTTAAAACACATGATGTCATAGTTAAAACACATGATGTCATAGTTAAAACACATGATGTCATAATTAAACACATGATGTCATAGTTAAAACACATGATGTCATAATTAAACACATGATGTCATAGTTAAAACACATGATGTCATAGTTAAACACATGATGTCATAGTTAAAACACATGATGTCATAATTAAACACATGATGTCATAGTTAAAACACATGATGTCATAATTAAACACATGATGTCATAGTTAAACACATGATGTCATAGTTAAAACACATGATGTCATAGTTAAACACATGATGTCATAGTTAAAACACATGATGTCATAATTAAACACATGATGTCATAGTTAAACACATGATGTCATAGTTAAAACACATGATGTCATAATTAAACACATGATGTCATAGTTAAACACATGATGTCATAGTTAAAACACATGATGTCATAATTAAACACATGATGTCATAGTTAAAACACATGATGTCATAATTAAACACATGATGTCATAGTTAAACACATGATGTCATAGTTAAAACACATGATGTCATAATTAAACACATGATGTCATAGTTAAACACATGATGTCATAGTTAAAACACATTATGTCATAATTAAACACATGATGTCATAGTTAAAACACATGATGTCATAGTTAAACACATGATGTCATAGTTAAACACATGATGTCATAGTTAAAACACATGATGTCATAGTTAAAACACATGATGTCATAGTTAAAACACATGATGTCATAATTAAACACATGATGTCATAGTTAAAACACATGATGTCATAGTTAAACACATGATGTCATAGTTAAAACACATGATGTCATAGTTAAAACACATGATGTCATAATTAAACACATGATGTCATAGTTAAAACACATGATGTCATAATTAAACACATGATGTCATAGTTAAAACACATGATGTCATAATTAAACACATGATGTCATAGTTAAAACACATGATGTCATAATTAAACACATGATGTCATAGTTAAAACACATGATGTCATAATTAAACACATGATGTCATAGTTAAAACACATGATGTCATAGTTAAACACATGATTTCATAGTTAAAACACATGATGTCATAGTTAAAACACATGATGTCATAATTAAACACATGATGTCATAGTTAAAACACATGATGTCATAATTAAACACATGATGTCATATTTAAAACACATGATGTCATAATTAAACACATGATGTCATAGTTAAAACACATGATGTCATAATTAAACACATGATGTCATAGTTAAAACACATGATGTCATAATTAAACACATGATGTCATAGTTAAAACACATGATGTCATAATTAAACACATGATGTCATAGTTAAAACACATGATGTCATAGTTAAACACATGATGTCATAGTTAAACACATGATGTCATAGTTAAAACACATGATGTCATAGTTAAAACACATGATGTCATAGTTAAAACACATGATGTCATAATTAAACACATGATGTCATAGTTAAAACACATGATGTCATAATTAAACACATGATGTCATAGTTAAAACACATGATGTCATAATTAAACACATGATGTCATAGTTAAAACACATGATGTCATAGTTAAACACATGATGTCATAGTTAAACACATGATGTCATAGTTAAAACACATGATGTCATAGTTAAAACACATGATGTCATAGTTAAACACATGATGTCATAGTTAAAACACATGATGTCATAGTTAAACACATGATGTCATAATTAAACACATGATGTCATAGTTAAAACACATGATGTCATAATTAAACACATGATGTCATAGTTAAAACACATGATGTCATAATTAAACACATGATGTCATAGTTAAAACACATGATGTCATAATTAAACACATGATGTCATAGTTAAAACACATTATGTCATAGTTAAACACATGATGTCATAGTTAAACACATGATGTCATAGTTAAAACACATGATGTCATAATTAAACACATGATGTCATAGTTAAAACACATGATGTCATAATTAAACACATGATGTCATAGTTAAAACACATGATGTCATAATTAAACACATTATGTCATAGTTAAAACACATGATGTCATAGTTAAACACATGATGTCATAGTTAAACACATGATGTCATAGTTAAAACACATGATGTCATAGTTAAAACACATGATGTCATAGTTAAAACACATGATGTCATAATTAAACACATGATGTCATAGTTAAAACACATGATGTCATAATTAAACACATGATGTCATAGTTAAAACACATGATGTCATAATTAAACACATGATGTCATAGTTAAAACACATGATGTCATAGTTAAACACATGATGTCATAGTTAAACACATGATGTCATAGTTAAAACACATGATGTCATAGTTAAAACACATGATGTCATAGTTAAAACACATGATGTCATAGTTAAAACACATGATGTCATAATTAAACACATGATGTCATAGTTAAAACACATGATGTCATAATTAAACACATGATGTCATAGTTAAAACACATGATGTCATAATTAAACACATGATGTCATAGTTAAAAACACATGATGTCATAATTAAACACATGATGTCATAGTTAAAACACATGATGTCATAGTTAAACACATGATGTCATAGTTAAACACATGATGTCATAATTAAACACATGATGTCATAGTTAAACACATGATGTCATAGTTAAAACACATGATGTCATAGTTAAAACACATGATGTCATAATTAAACACATGATGTCATAGTTAAAACACATGATGTCATAATTAAACACATGATGTCATAGTTAAAACACATTATGTCATAGTTAAACACATGATGTCATAGTTAAACACATGATGTCATAGTTAAAACACATGATGTCATAATTAAACACATGATGTCATAGTTAAAACACATGATGTCATAATTAAACACATGATGTCATAGTTAAACACATGATGTCATAGTTAAAACACATGATGTCATAATTAAACACATGATGTCATAGTTAAACACATGATGTCATAGTTAAAACACATGATGTCATAGTTAAAACACATGATGTCATAATTAAACACATGATGTCATAGTTAAAACACATGATGTCATAATTAAACACATGATGTCATAGTTAAAACACATGATGTCATAGTTAAAACACATGATGTCATAATTAAACACATGATGTCATAGTTAAAACACATGATGTCATAATTAAACACATGATGTCATAGTTAAAACACATGATGTCATAGTTAAACACATGATGTCATAGTTAAAACACATGATGTCATAGTTAAAACACATGATGTCATAATTAAACACATGATGTCATAGTTAAAACACATGATGTCATAATTAAACACATGATGTCATAGTTAAAACACATGATGTCATAATTAAACACATGATGTCATAGTTAAAACACATGATGTCATAATTAAACACATGATGTCATAGTTAAAACACATTATGTCATAGTTAAACACATGATGTCATAGTTAAACACATGATGTCATAGTTAAAACACATGATGTCATAATTAAACACATGATGTCATAGTTAAAACACATGATGTCATAATTAAACACATGATGTCATAGTTAAAACACATGATGTCATAATTAAACACATTATGTCATAGTTAAAACACATGATGTCATAGTTAAACACATGATGTCATAGTTAAACACATGATGTCATAGTTAAAACACATGATGTCATAGTTAAAACACATGATGTCATAGTTAAAACACATGATGTCATAATTAAACACATGATGTCATAGTTAAAACACATGATGTCATAATTAAACACATGATGTCATAATTAAACACATGATGTCATAGTTAAAACACATGATGTCATAATTAAACACATGATGTCATAGTTAAAACACATTATGTCATAGTTAAACACATGATGTCATAGTTAAACACATGATGTCATAGTTAAAACACATGATGTCATAATTAAACACATGATGTCATAGTTAAAACACATGATGTCATAATTAAACACATGATGTCATAGTTAAAACACATGATGTCATAATTAAACACATTATGTCATAGTTAAAACACATGATGTCATAGTTAAACACATGATGTCATAGTTAAACACATGATGTCATAGTTAAAACACATGATGTCATAGTTAAAACACATGATGTCATAGTTAAAACACATGATGTCATAATTAAACACATGATGTCATAGTTAAAACACATGATGTCATAGTTAAAACACATGATGTCATAGTTAAACACATGATGTCATAGTTAAACACATGATGTCATAGTTAAAACACATGATGTCATAGTTAAAACACATGATGTCATAGTTAAAACACATGATGTCATAGTTAAAACACATGATGTCATAATTAAACACATGATGTCATAGTTAAAACACATGATGTCATAATTAAACACATGATGTCATAGTTAAAACACATGATGTCATAATTAAACACATGATGTCATAGTTAAAACACATGATGTCATAATTAAACACATGATGTCATAGTTAAAACACATGATGTCATAATTAAACACATGATGTCATAGTTAAAACACATTATGTCATAGTTAAACACATGATGTCATAGTTAAAACACATGATGTCATAGTTAAAACACATGATGTCATAATTAAACACATGATGTCATAGTTAAAACACATGATGTCATAGTTAAAACACATGATGTCATAGTTAAACACATGATGTCATAGTTAAACACATGATGTCATAGTTAAAACACATGATGTCATAGTTAAAACACATGATGTCATAGTTAAAACACATGATGTCATAGTTAAAACACATGATGTCATAGTTAAACACATGATGTCATAGTTAAACACATGATGTCATAATTAAACACATGATGTCATAGTTAAACACATGATGTCATAGTTAAAACACATGATGTCATAGTTAAAACACATGATGTCATAATTAAACACATGATGTCATAGTTAAAACACATGATGTCATAATTAAACACATGATGTCATAGTTAAAACACATTATGTCATAGTTAAACACATGATGTCATAGTTAAACACATGATGTCATAGTTAAAACACATGATGTCATAATTAAACACATGATGTCATAGTTAAAACACATGATGTCATAATTAAACACATGATGTCATAGTTAAACACATGATGTCATAGTTAAAACACATGATGTCATAATTAAACACATGATGTCATAGTTAAACACATGATGTCATAGTTAAAACACATGATGTCATAGTTAAAACACATGATGTCATAATTAAACACATGATGTCATAGTTAAAACACATGATGTCATAATTAAACACATGATGTCATAGTTAAAACACATGATGTCATAGTTAAAACACATGATGTCATAATTAAACACATGATGTCATAGTTAAAACACATGATGTCATAATTAAACACATGATGTCATAGTTAAAACACATGATGTCATAGTTAAACACATGATGTCATAGTTAAAACACATGATGTCATAGTTAAAACACATGATGTCATAATTAAACACATGATGTCATAGTTAAAACACATGATGTCATAATTAAACACATGATGTCATAGTTAAAACACATGATGTCATAATTAAACACATGATGTCATAGTTAAAACACATGATGTCATAATTAAACACATGATGTCATAGTTAAAACACATGATGTCATAATTAAACACATGATGTCATAGTTAAAACAGTCAGGACTGTCTCCACCACCACCTCCAGACCAGGCGGTGGCGGTAATGGGCCCTCACTTAAACAAAGAAGAAGACGCGACTGTCATGGCTGCGCTCTGATCAAAACACAAACATGCGCCTCATTTTCACACAAAAACTCACATTTGTGACCGACAACCTCCCGAATCTAAGCGACCCCTGACCCCGCCATGACCCCGCTATGACCCCGCTATGACCCCGCTATGACCCGCTGATCTGAACCTGAAAAGGTAGAAAGGGAGCCAAAGGAACCGGGAAGAGAAGGTAAAGAGCCAAGAGCTAATGTGGCTAACGGCCCACAACAGGACTAAACCAGGTCTAAACCAGGTCTAAACCAGGACTAAACCAGGACTAAACCAGGTCTAAACCAGGACTAAACCAGGACTAAACCAGGTCTAAACCAGGTCTAAACCAGGACTAAACCAGGACTAAACCAGGTCTAAACCAGGACTAAACCAGGACTAAACCAGGACTAAACCAGGTCTAAACCAGGTCTAAACCAGGACTAAACCAGGACTAAACCAGGTCTAAACCAGGACTAAACCAGGACTAAACCAGGACTAAACCAGGTCTAAACCAGGACTAAACCAGGACTAAACCAGGTCTAAACCAGGTCTAAACCAGGACTAAACCAGGACTAAACCAGGTCTAAACCAGGACTAAACCAGGTCTAAACCAGGTCTAAACCAGGACTAAACCAGGACTAAACCAGGACTAAACCAGGTCTAAACCAGGTCTAAACCAGGACTAAACCAGGACTAAACCAGGTCTAAACCAGGACTAAACCAGGACTAAACCAGGACTAAACCAGGACTAAACCAGGTCTAAACCAGGTCTAAACCAGGACTAAACCAGGACTAAACCAGGACTAAACCAGGTCTAAACCAGGTCTAAACCAGGACTAAACCAGGACTAAACCAGGTCTAAACCAGGACTAAACCAGGACTAAACCAGGACTAAACCAGGTCTAAACCAGGTCTAAACCAGGACTAAACCAGGACTAAACCAGGTCTAAACCAGGTCTAAACCAGGACTAAACCAGGTCTAAACCAGGACTAAACCAGGTCTAAACCAGGTCTAAACCAGGTCTAAAGCAGGACTAAACCAGGTCTAAACCAGGACTAAACCAGGTCTAAACCAGGACTAAACCAGGTCTAAACCAGGTCTAAACCAGGACTAAACCAGGACTAAACCAGGTCTAAACCAGGACTAAACCAGGTCTAAACCAGGTCTAAACCAGGACTAAACCAGGACTAAACCAGGTCTAAACCAGGTCTAAACCAGGACTAAAC
Organism: Eucyclogobius newberryi; assembly: GCF_026437365.1. Lineage (NCBI taxonomy): Eukaryota > Metazoa > Chordata > Actinopteri > Gobiiformes > Gobiidae > Eucyclogobius > Eucyclogobius newberryi. The sequence continues at coordinate 43,000,632 of NW_027315945.1, forward strand.
CAGGTCTAAACCAGGACTAAACCAGGACTAAACCAGGTCTAAAGCAGGACTAAACCAGGACTAAACCAGGTCTAAAGCAGGACTAAACCAGGACTAAACCAGGACTAAACCAGGACTAAACCAGGTCTAAACCAGGTCTAAACCAGGACTAAACCAGGACTAAACCAGGTCTAAAGCAGGACTAAACCAGGACTAAACCAGGTCTAAACCAGGACTAAACCAGGACTAAACCAGGACTAAAGCAGGTCTAAAGCAGGACTAAACCAGGACTAAACCAGGACTAAACCAGGTCTAAACCAGGACTAAACCAGGTCTAAACCAGGTCTAAACCAGGACTAAACCAGGACTAAACCAGGACTAAACCAGGTCTAAACCAGGTCTAAACCAGGTCTAAACCAGGACTAAACAGGACTAAACCAGGTCTAAACCAGGACTAAACCAGGTCTAAACCAGGTCTAAACCAGGACTAAAGCAGGACTAAAGCAGGTCTGAACCAGGACTAAACCAGGACTAAACCAGGACTAAACCAGGACTAAACCAGGACTAAACCAGGACTAAACCAGGTCTAAACCAGTTTCTAAACCAGGACTTAAGCAGGTCTAAACCAGGACTAAACCAGGTCTAAACCAGGTCTAAAGCAGGACTTAAGCAGCACTAAACCAGGTCTAAACCAGGTCTAAACCAGGTCTAAACCAGGACTAAACCAGGACTAAAGCTGGACCCAGACCAGATCTTACTGATTTGATTTATATATTTGTTTATGTTCTGTTCCAAGATTCGTCCAGTCGGCTGAGCCCTCCTTGTGTTCATCCAATCAGCTGCCGTGCAAACAATGGCGGGGCGTGGCCGTGGGCGGGGCTTCAGGGCAACCTTCAGCTTAGACCCAGAGCAGCCGACGCCATTGTACCCGGTAAGAGTGGAACGCACAACCCTGTCACAGGGCGCGACCACGGGGGCGTGACCACGGGGGCGTGACCACGGGGGCGTGACCACGAGGGCGTGACCACGGGGGCGCGACCACGGGGGCGCGACCACGAGGGCGCGACCACGGGGGCGCGACCACGAGGGCGCGACCATGGGGCTTAGCTGTGAGGGAGTCACATTTGTGTCGAGGTCACAGTCCGTCATTACTTTGCTTCTGAAGCATTATCCGCAGGTTATCGTGTTGGCTCCTCCCCTTCAGGTGCTGGAGCAGAAGCCCCTCCCCCTCAGCTTATCGTGTTGGCTCCTCCCCTTCAGGTGCTGGAGCAGAAGCCCCTCCCCCTCAGGTTATCGTGTTGGCTCCTCCCCTTCAGGTGCTGGAGCAGAAGCCCCTCCCCCTCAGGTTATCGTGTTGGCTCCTCCCCTTCAGGTGCTGGAGCAGAAGCCCCTCCCCCTCAGGTTATCGTGTTGGCTCCTCCCCTTCAGGTGCTGGAGCAGAAGCCCCTCCCCCTCAGCTTATCGTGTTGGCTCCTCCCCTTCAGGTGCTGGAGCAGAAGCCCCTCCCCCTCAGCTTATCGTGTTGGCTCCTCCCCTTCAGGTGCTGGAGCAGAAGCCCCTCCCCCTCAGCTTATCGTGTTGGCTCCTCCCCTTCAGGTGCTGGAGCAGAAGCCCCTCCCCCTCAGGTTATCGTGTTGGCTCCTCCCCTTCAGGTGCTGGAGCAGAAGCCCCTCCCCCTCAGCTTATCGTGTTGGCTCCTCCCCTTCAGGTGCTGGAGCAGAAGCCCCTCCCCCTCAGCTTATCGTGTTGGCTCCTCCCCTTCAGGTGCTGGAGCAGAAGCCCCTCCCCCTCAGCTTATCGTGTTGGCTCCTCCCCTTCAGGTGCTGGAGCAGAAGCCCCTCCCCCTCAGCTTATCGTGTTGGCTCCTCCCCTTCAGGTGCTGGAGCAGAAGCCCCTCCCCCTCAGCTTATCGTGTTGGCTCCTCCCCTTCAGGTGCTGGAGCAGAAGCCCCTCCCCCTCAGCTTATCGTGTTGGCTCCTCCCCTTCAGGTGCTGGAGCAGAAGCCCCTCCCCCTCAGCTTATCGTGTTGGCTCCTCCCCTTCAGGTGCTGGAGCAGAAGCCCCTCCCCCTCAGCTTATCGTGTTGGCTCCTCCCCTTCAGGTGCTGGAGCAGAAGCCCCTCCCCCTCAGCTTATCGTGTTGGCTCCTCCCCTTCAGGTGCTGGAGCAGAAGCCCCTCCCCCTCAGCTTATCGTGTTGGCTCCTCCCCTTCAGGTGCTGGAGCAGAAGCCCCTCCCCCTCAGCTTATCGTGTTGGCTCCTCCCCTTCAGGTGCTGGAGCAGAAGCCCCTCCCCCTCAGGTTATCGTGTTGGCTCCTCCCCTTCAGGTGCTGGAGCAGAAGCCCCTCCCCCTCAGGTTATCGTGTTGGCTCCTCCCCTTCAGGTGCTGGAGCAGAAGCCCCTCCCCCTCAGGTTATCGTGTTGGCTCCTCCCCTTCAGGTGCTGGAGCAGAAGCCCCTCCCCCTCAGGTTATCGTGTTGGCTCCTCCCCTTCAGGTGCTGGAGCAGAAGCCCTTCCCCCTCAGGTTATCGTGTTGGCTCCTCCCCTTCAGGTGCTGGAGCAGAAGCCCCTCCCCCTCAGGTTATCGTGTTGGCTCCTCCCCTTCAGGTGCTGGAGCAGAAGCCCCTCCCCCTCAGGTTATCGTGTTGGCTCCTCCCCTTCAGGTGCTGGAGCAGAAGCCCCTCCCCCTCAGGTTATCGTGTTGGCTCCTCCCCTTCAGGTGCTGGAGCAGAAGCCCCTCCCCCTCAGGTTATCGTGTTGGCTCCTCCCCTTCAGGTGCTGGAGCAGAAGCCCCTCCCCCTCAGCTTATCGTGTTGGCTCCTCCCCTTCAGGTGCTGGAGCAGAAGCCCCTCCCCCTCAGCTTATCGTGTTGGCTCCTCCCCTTCAGGTGCTGGAGCAGAAGCCCCTCCCCCTCAGGTTATCGTGTTGGCTCCTCCCCTTCAGGTGCTGGAGCAGAAGCCCCTCCCCCTCAGGTTATCGTGTTGGCTCCTCCCCTTCAGGTGCTGGAGCAGAAGCCCCTCCCCCTCAGCTTATCGTGTTGGCTCCTCCCCTTCAGGTGCTGGAGCAGAAGCCCCTCCCCCTCAGGTTATTGTGTTGGCTCCTCCCCTTCAGGTGCTGGAGCAGAAGCCCCTCCCCCTCTGCGGTGGAGAGCAGGTGGAGTATCTTCTGGCGCTGAAGCAGGAGTTCAGAGGAGCCTCCAGGAACCTGCCCAGTTTCCTCCAGAACAAAGTCCTGAGACGAGACGTGGAGCGATATTCAGACAAGTACCACAGCCAGGACCAGGACCAGGACTGGAGCCCAGGTAAGACCAGGACCAGGACCAGCAGACTTGGTTCACACCTGGTTTACACCTGGTTCAGACCTGGTTCACACCTGGTTTACACCTGGTTCACACCTGGTTCACACCTGGTTTATACCTTGTTCACACCTGGTTTAGACCTGGATCACACCTGGATCACACCTGGTTCACACCTGGTTCACACCTGGTTTAGATCATGTTCACACCTGGTTTACACCTGGTTCACACCTGGTTCACACCTGGTTTATACCTTGTTCTCACCTGGTTTACACCTGGTTCACACCTGGTTCACTCCTGGTTCACACCTGTTTCACACCTGTTTCACACCTGGTTCACACCTGGTTTACTTTACACCTGGTTCACACCTGGTTTAGATCATGTTCACACCTGGTTCACACCCTGTTCACACCCTGTTCACACCCGGTTCACACCCGTTTCACACCCGGTTCACACCTGGTTCACACCTGGTTCACACCTGGTTCACACCATGTTCACACCTGGTTCACACCATGTTCACACCTGGTTTACACCATGTTCACACCATGTTCACACCATGTTCACACCTGGTTTAAACCTGGTTTAAACCTGGTTCACACCTGGTTCACACCTGGTTCAGACCATGTTCACACCTGGTTCACACCTGGTTCACACCTGGTTCAGACCATGTTCACACCTGGTTAACACCTGGTTCACACCTGGTTTAGACCATGTTCACACCTGGTTTAGACCATGTTCACACCTGGTTTAGACCATGTTCACACCTGGTTTAGACCTGGTTTACACCTGGTTCACACCTGGTTTGGACCATGTTCACACCTGGTTTACACCTGGTTCAGACCATGTTCACACCTGGTTCACACCTGGTTCAGACCATGTTCACACCTGGTTAACACCTGGTTCACACCTGGTTTAGACCATGTTCACACCTGGTTCACACCTGGTTTACACCTGGTTCACACCTGGTTTACACCTGGTTTAGACCATGTTCACACCTGGTTCACACCTGGTTTAGACCATGTTCACACCTGGTTTAGACCATGTTCACACCTGGTTTAGACCATGTTCACACCTGGTTCACACCTGGTTCACACCTGGTTTAGACCATGTTCACACCTGGTTCACACCTGGTTCACACCTGGTTTAGACCATGTTCACACCTGGTTTAGACCATGTTCACACCTGGTTCACACCTGGTTCACACCTGGTTTAGACCTGATCTCTGTTGCAGACTGGACCAGGTTCCCCAAAGAGCTGAGAGTGCGTCCACAGAAGCTCCGCCCTCCAGGTGAGAAACTGCGAGGAGTGACCTTTGACCCGAGCATCCGTCAAATGACTGACTCTGTTTCAGGCTCCAAAGCCACGCCCCTTTCCCCAAGTGAAGCTCCCAAACCATCGTCCAAGAGCCAGGACAAGCACAAAGACGTCCTCCAGAAGCTGGAGGTGAGACCAGGACTAAACCAGGACTAAACCAGGACTAAACCAGGACTAAACCAGGTCTAAACCAGGACTAAACCAGGTCTAAACCAGGACTAAACCAGGACTAAACCAGGACTAAACCAGGTCTAAACCAGGACTAAACCAGGTCTAAACCAGGTCTAAACCAGGTCTAAACCAGGACTAAACCAGGACTAAACCAGGTCTAAACCAGGACTAAACCAGGACTAAACCAGGACTAAACCAGGTCTAAACCAGGTCTAAACCAGGTCTAAACCAGGTCTAAACCAGGTCTAAACCAGGACGATCGTGAGGGTCCCGCATTAAATATTTATTTTTTTCAGAGTCTGGAGCAAAAGGAAACCCGCACTGAAGAAGAAGAGGAGGAAGAGGAGAAGAAAGGAGAAGAAGAAGAAGCAGAGGAAGAGCAGGTCGACGAGGATGAGTTTGAAGAGGTATGTGACCCCTGACCCCTGACCCCTGACACACAAGAGAGACTCAGATAAGCCTTGAGGGAGAGTCCATATTTCTTAAACGTTCATAAATGTGCCCAAATATAGAAGAACAGAAGCGTGACGTGGCCCCCTGGTGGAGGCTTTGGGCTCTGCGTGTGGCCCCCTGGTGGAGGCTTTGGGCTCTGCGTGTGGCCCCCTGGTGGAGGCTTTGGGCTCTGCGTGTGGCCCCCTGGTGGAGGCTTTGGGCTCTGCGTGTGGCCCCCTGGTGGAGGCTTTGGGCTCTGCGTGTGGCCCCCTGGTGGAGGCTTTGGGCTCTGCGTGTGGCCCCCTGGTGGAGGCTTTGGGCTCTGCGTGTGGCCCCCTGGTGGAGGCTTTGGGCTCTGCGTGTGGCCCCCTGGTGGAGGCTTTGGGCTCTGCGTGTGGCCCCCTGGTGGAGGCTTTGGGCTCTGCGTCTGATGGATTTTGCTCCTGTGTTTCCAGGAGACGGATTACATCATGTCGTACTTCGATAACGGAGAAGAGTTTGGAGGCGACAGCGACGAGAACATGGACGAGGCCACTTACTGAGATCACCACATTTTACCACATTTTACCACATTTTACCAGATTTTACCAGATTTTACCAGATTTTAGACTTTCGATTTTTATGCCTTTTTCTACGGTTTGTGAGGTTCTGTCACGTTTTAATAAGAAAAAAGATGTGGAAAAACATGCTTTTATTGTAGGTTATTAAACGTTGGTCTGTTACCACGGCAACACTGACATGCTAACACAGACATGCTAACACGGACATGCTAACACGGACATGCTAACACGGACATGCTAACGTGGTTCGGGTTAGGTGGCTAGGGTTCTGTTCTGCCGGGATTCAAACTCATGACACTGTGGCCCCGCCCCCACCTCCCCCTCCCCTCTCATGACACTGTGGCCCCGCCCCTCTCACAGTCCAGGAGCAGGAAGTAAACAGACTGTTTCAGAAATCCAACCCTCAAAAAGCTGCTGCACCAGACGGTGTCACTCCCTCGGTGGTCCTCCCCCACCTCAAGTCCGTCACCTCCCTCCTACTGAACCCCCCTGCTGGACCCTCCTACTGAACCCCCCTGCTGGACCCTCCTACTGAACCCCCCTGCTGGACCCCTGCAGGACCCCCTGCTGGACCCTCCTACTGGACCCCCCTGCTGGACCCCTGCAGGACCCCCTGCTGGACCCTCCTACTGGACCCCCCTGCTGGACCCCTGCAGGACCCCCTGCTGGACCCTCCTACTGAACCCCCCTGCTGGACCCCTGCAGGACCCCCTGCTGGACCCTCCTACTGGACCCCCCTGCTGGACCCCTGCAGGACCCCCTGCTGGACCCTCCTACTGGACCCCCCTGCTGGACCCCTGCAGGACCCCCTGCTGGACCCTCCTACTGGACCCCCCTGCTGGACCCCTGCAGGACCCCCTGCTGGACCCTCCTACTGGACCCCCCTGCTGGACCCCTGCAGGACCCCCTGCTGGACCCTCCTACTGGACCCCCCTGCTGGACCCCTGCAGGACCCCCTGCTGGACCCCCCTGCTGGACCCCTGCAGTTCACCTACAGAACCAACATCTGTGGACGTTAACCCTAACCCAGGCAGCAGGCCACGCCCCTCAGGCAGGAAGCCACGCCCCTCAGGCAGGAGGCCACGCCCCTCAGGCAGGATGCCACGCCCCTCAGGCAGGATGCCACGCCCCTCAGGCAGGAGGCCACGCCCCTCAGACAGGAGGCCACTCCCCTCAGGCAGGAGGCCACGCCCCTCAGACAGGAGGCCACTCCCCTCAGGCAGCAGGCCACGCCCCTCAGACAGGAGGCCACGCCCCTCAGGCAGGAAGCCACGCCCCTCAGGCAGGAGGCCACTCCCCTCAGGCAGGAGGCCACGCCCCTCAGGCAGGAGGCCACTCCCCTCAGGCAGGAGGCCACGCCCCTCAGACAGGAGGCCACTCCCCTCAGGCAGGAGGCCACGCCCCTCAGGCAGCAGGCCACTCCCCTCAGGCAGGAGGCCACGCCCCTCAGGCAGCAGGCCACGCCCCTCAGGCAGCAGGCCACTCCCCTCAGGCAGGAGGCCACGCCCCTCAGGCAGCAGGCCACGCCCCTCAGGCAGCAGGCCACGCCCCTCAGGCAGCAGGCCACGCCCCTCAGACAGCAGGCCACGCCCCTCAGGCAGCAGGCCACGCCCCTCAGGCAGCAGGCCACGCCCCTCAGACAGCAGGCCACGCCCCTCAGACAGCAGGCCACGCCCCTCAGGCAGCAGGCCACGCCCCTCAGACAGCAGGCCACGCCCCTCAGGCAGCAGGCCACACCCCTCAGACAGCAGGCCACGCCCCTCAGACAGCAGGCCACGCCCCTCAGGCCGTTGGACCATGAACACTTCTTAATCACTGTCACTTTATGCTCATTTAAACTCAACACTTTTCATACAAAACATATTTTGATCCTGCAGCAGATTTCAATGTTTCTCTTTGTTTTGATGTTGCACCAGGACAAGTTCCTCTGTGAGAATAAATCTTGTCTCATTCTGACATTCAAGCCTGTCCGTGACTTTGGGCCTTAGGCGGGGGACTATGGGCCAGTCTCAGGGTTCACACAGACAGAGGGACCGAGGGGCAGTTTATCAAACAAGTGTTTGGACGGTGGAAAGAACCCGGAGATCAGATAAGACTTTTAGTCCACACAATGGGGAAATTCCAGTGTTACAACACACAAGTAGGAACGGAAGTCAGAGAACAGATAACTTATAGAAGACTTTAAAAAAACAACTCTTATTAATAGAAAAGCTCTTATAAAAAAAACTCTTATTAAAAAAACCTTTTATATTCTTAATAAAAGGTAAAAAAGAAAAGAAAATGGTAACAAAAGTAACTCTTATTTACAGCAGTTGTATGGACGGAGAATATTGCACCACCAGGGAATATTGCATCAATATGATTGACATTATGTCAGAGTATTGCACATGGGTATGTCAGTATTGCACATTATTATGTCAGTATTGCACATGGGTATTACAGTATTGCACATGGGTATGACAGTATTGCACATGATTATGACAGTATTTGACATGGGTATGACAGTATTGCACAGGATTATGACATTATTGCACATGGGTATGACAGTATTGCACATGATGGTCAGTGTTGCACATGTGTATGTCAGTATTGCACATGGGTTTGACAGTATTGCACATGATTATGCCAGTATTGCACATGATTATGTCAGTATTGCACATGATTATGTCAGTATTGCACATGGGTATGACAGTGTTGCACATGATTATGACAGTATTGCACATGGGTATGTCAGTTTTGCACATGGGTAGGTCAGTATTGCACATGATTTTGACAGTATTGCACATGGGTAGAACAGTATTGCACATGATTATGACAGTATTGCACATCGGTATGACAGTATTGCACATGGGTATCTCAGTATTACACATGATTATGTCAGTATTGCACAGGGTAAGACAGTATTGCACATGATTATGACATTATTGCACATATGTATGACAGTATTGCACATGTGTATGTCAGTATTGAACATGATTATGACATTATTGCACATATGACAGTATTGCACATGATGGTCAGTGTTGCACATGGGTATGACAGTATTGCACATGGGTATGACAGTATTGCACATGGGTATGGCAGTATTGCACATGGGTGTGACAGTATTTCACATGATTATGTCAGTATTGCACATGGGTATGACAGTATTGCACATGGGTATGACAGTATTGCACATGTGTATGTCAGTATTGAACATGATTATTACATTATTGCACATATGTATGACAGTATTGCACATGATGGTCAGTGTTGCACATGGGTATGACAGTACTGCACATGTGTATGTCAGTATTGCACATGGGTTTGACAGTATTGCACACGATTATGCCAGTATTGCACATGATTATGTCAGTATTGCACATGATTATGTCAGTATTGCACATGATTATGTCAGTTTTGCACATGGGTATGACAGTATTGCACATGGTTATGACAGTTTTGCACATGGGTAGGTCAGTATTGCAAATTATTATCTCAGTATTGCACATGGGTATGTCAGTATTGCACATGATTATGACAGTATTTGACATGGGTATGACAGTATTGCACATGATTATGACATTATTGCACATGGGTATGACAGTATTGCACATGTGTATGTCAGTATTGAACATGATTATGACATTATTGCACATATGTATGACAGTATTGCATATGATGGTCAGTGTTGCACATGGGTATGACAGTACTGCACATGTGTATGTCAGTATTGCACATGGGTTTGACAGTATTGCACATGATTATGCCAGTATTGCACATGATTATGTCAGTATTGCACATGATTATGTCAGTATTGCACATGGGTATGACAGTATTGCACATGGGTATGACAGTATTGCACATGATTATGACAGTATTGCACATGGGTATGTCAGTTTTGCACATGGGTAGGTCAGTATTGCACATGATTATGACAGTATTGCACATGGGTAGAACAGTATTGCACATGATTATGACAGTATTGCACATCGGTATGACAGTATTGCACATGGGTATCTCAGTATTACACATGATTATGTCAGTATTGCACAGGGTAAGACAGTATTGCACATGATTATGACATTATTGCACATATGTATGACAGTATTGCACATATTTATGTCAGTGTTGCACATGGGTATGACAGTATTGCAAATGATTATGTCAGTATTGCACATGGGTTAGACAGTATTGCACATGTGTATGTCAGTATTGAACATGATTGACATTATTGCACATATGACAGTATTGCACATGATGGTCAGTGTTGCACATGGGTATGACAGTATTGCACATGGGTATGGCAGTATTGCACATGGGTATGGCAGTATTGCACATGATTATGACAGTATTGCACATGGGTATGACAGTATTGCACATGGGTATGACAGTATTGCACATGGGTAAGACAGTATTGCACATTATTATGACATTATTGCACATGGGTGTGACAGTATTGCACATGGGTTAGACAGTATTGCACATGTGTATGTCAGTATTGAACATGATTATGACATTATTGCACATATATAACAGTATTGCACATGATGGTCAGTGTTGCACATGGGTATGACAGTATTGCACATGGTTATGACAGTATTGCGCATGGGTATGGCAGTATTGCACATTATTATGCCAGTATTGCACATGGGTTTGACATCATTGCACATGATTATGCCAGTATTGCACATGGGTATGACAGTATTGCACATTGCTATGTCAGTATTGCACATGGGTATGACAGTTTTGCACATGATTATGTCAGTATTGCACATTAATATGTCAGTATTGCACATAGGAATGAAAATATTGCACATTGAGTATTGCACATGGGTATGTCAGTATTGCACATGGGTTTGACAGTATTGCACATGGGTATGTCAGTATTGAACATGATTGACATTATTGCACATATGACAGTATTGCACATGATGGTCAGTGTTGCACATGGGTATGACAGTATTGCACATGGGTATGACAGTATTGCACATGGGTATGGCAGTATTGCACATGGGTATGGCAGTATTGCACATGATTATGACAGTATTGCACATGGGTATGACAGTATTGCACATGGGTATGACAGTATTGCACATGTGTATGTCAGTATTGAACATGATTATGACATTATTGCACATGATGGTCAGTGTTGCACATGGGTATGACAGTACTGCACACGATTATGCCAGTATTGCACATGATTATGTCAGTATTGCACATGATTATGTCAGTATTGCACATGATTATGTCAGTTTTGCACATGGGTATGACAGTATTGCACATGGGTGTGACAGTTTTGCACATGGGTAGGTCAGTATTGCAAATTATTATCTCAGTATTGCCCATGGGTATGTCAGTATTGCACATGATTATGACAGTATTGCACATGGGTAGAACAGTATTGCACATGATTATGAAAGTATTGCACATCGGTATGACAGTATTGCACATGGGTATCTCAGTATTACACATGATTATGTCAGTATTGCACATGGGTATGTCAGTATTACACATGATTATGACAGTATTGCACAGGGTAAGACAGTATTGCACATGATTATGACATTATTGCTCATATGTATGACAGTATTGCACATGGGTGTGACAGTATTGCACATGGGTTAGACAGTATTGCACATGTGTATGTCAGTATTGAACATGATTATGACATTATTGCACATATATAACAGTATTGCACATGATGGTCAGTGTTGCACATGGGTATGACAGTATTGCACATGGTTATGACAGTATTGCGCATGGGTATGGCAGTATTGCACATGATTATGCCAGTATTGCACATGGGTTTGACATCATTGCACATGATTATGCCAGTATTGCACATGGGTATGACAGTATTGCACATGGCTATGTCAGTATTGCACATGGGTATGACAGTTTTGCACATGATTATGTCAGTATTGCACATTAATATGTCAGTATTGCACATAGGAATGAAAATATTGCACATGATTATGTCAGTATTGCACATGATTATGTCAGTATTGCACATGATTATGTCAGTATTGCACATGAATATGTCAGTATTGCACATGGGTATGACAGTATTGCACATGATTATGTCAGTATTTTACATGGGTATTTCAATATTAAACATGGGTATATCAGTATTGAACATGATTATGTCAGTATTGCACATGGGTGTGTCAGTATTGCACATGGGTTTGACAGTGTTGCATATGATTATGTCATTATTGCACATGGGTATGACAGTATTGCACATTATTATATCAGTATTGCACATGGGTATCACAGTATTGCACATGGAGTATTGCACATGGGTATATCAGTATTGCACCTGTGTATGATAGTATTGCACATGGGTATGTCTGTATTGCACATGATTATGACAGTATTGCACATGATTATGTCAGTATTGCACATGGGTATGTCAGTATTGCACATGGGTGTGACAGTATTGCACAGGGTATGACAGTATTGCACATGGGTATGACAGTATTGCACATGGGTATAACAGTATTGCACATTATTATGTCAGTATTGCACAGGGTATGGCAGTATTGCACATGGGTATGACAGTATTGCACATGGGTATGTCAGTATTGCACATTATTATGTCAGTATTGCACATGGGTAAGACAGTATTGCACATGATTTTGTCAGTATTGCACATGGGTATGACACTATTGCACATGGGTATGTCAGTATTGCACATGGGTTTGACAGTATTGCACATTATTATGCCAGTATTGCACATGATTATGTCAGTATTGCACATGATTATGTCAGTATTGCACATGGGTGTGTCAGTATTGCACATGGGTTTGACAGTGTTGCATATGATTATGTCATTATTGCACATGGGTATGACAGTATTGCACATTATTATATCAGTATTGCACATGGGTATCACAGTATTGCACATGGAGTATTGCACATGGGTATAGGAGTATTGCACATTGGTATATCAGTATTGCACCTGTGTATGTTGTTATCTGCTTCCGAAGAGTGCACACGCTTTTTTGCTCGCTCCGCTTGCTATCGCTGCTTTCCTTATTTATTTTGCTTTTTAATCAGTTTTTGTCTTCCAAACATTTTTGCTTTAGACTTTTTCAAGTAAACCAAGGATTTTAAGAACATTTTTCCAGTTTTAACGACATATCTGACGCCAGCGACATGTCCGGGAGAAGAAGTGAGAAAGACTGTGAACGCTGTCGGAAATATCAACAAGAAATTAATGAGCTGAAAACACGGATATTTGTTTTGGAATCTGAAAAAGTTCTTCACGATACCATTCCTGTGTCAACCGACGGAAAGAAGAGCACACTTTTTACAAGAAAAACTGCTACTTTCAACCTAAACCGCAGTGACTCTGTGTCGTTTCCAAAACTGTCTAAAAACCAGAAAGACCAGGCTGTTTCTTGGAACAAACTTGGAGCAAAGCCTAAACGATACAAAGATAAGGTGAAGTCACCTAAAATACAGCTCACCAACAGATTTTTACCACTTTCAGAGATGGAATTAAATGAAAAAAGGAAAGATGACGTGGCTAAAATACAGCGAGGAGGATCTGTGCCAGGAGCCAAGGTCACGCAGATTGTTTTAGTTGGGGACGGCGCGATAAGTCACGTGACGCATGAAAAGATAAACACACATTCTTTTCCAAGCGCCACTGTTTCTGAAATAACGTCACTCCTTCCAAATATTATGGCTAAGCATGGAGGAGCTAAACAGCTGATTGTGCACGTGGGTGCAGTGGACATGCGGCGGGAACAGACTGAAGTTTTGAAAAAAGACTTCTTGAAGTTATTCGACGTGCTTGATAAAATGGAAATCAAAACATTCATAAGTGGACCTCTTCCAAACATCGACAGGAGGATAAACAAGTTTAGCCGGCTTCTTCAGCTGAACACATGGCTGTCCAAAGAGTGCTCCCCGAGAGGACTACACTACATTGAGAACTTCTATCTATTCTGGAAACGAGAGGACCTGTTTAAGAGAAATGGCCCCCACCTATGCAGAGGTGGAGTGAGGGTGCTGACAGAGAACCTGCTCCACGCTCTGAGGCATTGGACTGGGCCTGGACAGGGTCCTGAGCAGATAGTTAGAGAAGAGAGGAATGAGAGAAGAATTCCTGCTCCATCAGCCAGAGACCGAGCCAATGTTTCAACATCAAAAGCACCACAACCTCAGCCTCCACCAAAGGATTCATCAGCAGCTGCTCCACCACCACCAGCAAAGGATTCAGCTCCAGCTGCTCCACATTCACCTCCACCGCCTCCAGCAAAGGAACAATCTTCAAAGGCCTTGGACCCATCTGTGACAAGCCCAACAACATCCCTGTCATCGCCCCTGCCTTCACACCAGCCCTGGGTTCCCCCTGCAACATCTACTCCCACTAAAGATTCATCATTCTCCTTCTCATCTCCACTCTCACCCATGGGCCTTCCCAGCCATTTTGAAAGTCTGATCAAATCAGGCATTAAGATGGCTCCACTCACGCCCAATATAGCAAGGGCTATGCCGACTACACCAACAAAAGCCCCACCACCCATCCCCCCTCGCCTCTCACCTGGTCCCAAACTCTCCTTGGCTACAAAAGCCCCACCACCCATCCCCCCTCGCCTCTCACCTGGTCCCAAACTCTCCTTGGCTACAAAAGCCCCACCACCCATCCCCCCTCGCCTCTCACCTGGTCCCAAACTCTCCTTGGCTACAAAAGCCCCACCACCCATCCAACCTCGCCTTTCACCTGGTATCTCCCATAGCTAGGATGCACTGGGTCTCAGCGTTGCCGGGACTTATTGTCACATTAAAAATCAACCCAACCCGGGGCCCTATGTAAAAAGAGCCCCCCCTAGTGCTATTTCTGTAGTCACATCATCACAGAGATGGAAAAACAAAATGCGAGTCAGGCCCAATCTGAGAAATGTGATTCATATTCCCTGTGAAAAGATAAAGCCCAGTCCCACTGAAACTAGTCTGAAACTTGCTGTGCTAAATGTCAGATCCTTATGTAACAAATCTCTCTTAATTAATAATTGTATTTCTTCTTATAATCTTGATCTTATGTTTTTAACTGAAACATGGCTTGACAAAAACACAGGAAATGTAGTTCTGATAGAATCTGCTCCACCCAACTTTAAGTTTGAATCTCAAACACGAGAAAACAAAAAAGGGGGTGGAGTCTGTGCTGTCTTTAGAGATGAAATAATTACCCGCAGGTTGTCTTTTGGGGTGTTTTCATCATTTGAGTATGTATCCTTTAAAATGGAGCTAAAACGGTCTCCATCCATTCTCTTCATTGTTTTATACAAGCCTCCCCAGCACTGCCAACGTTTTATTGATGATTTTACTGAGATGCTTTCAGTCATATGCACAGACTTTGATGGTTTGGTCATTACAGGTGATTTCAATGTGCATGTTGATAATGTTTGTGACAGAAACGCTAAAGAGCTTGATGCTGTCCTTGAAACCTTCAGTCTTACTCAGCATGTGAGAGGCCCCACCCACAGCAAAGGACACACTCTAGATCTCATAATTACAAAGGGGGTAAATATTTCAAATGTTAATGTGATCAATGTTGCTCTGTCTGATCATTTCTGTGTCTTCTTTGACCTGTCTGTTTCTCCCAAACCTCCGGTTGGTCCTGCAGTTGTTCAGCGGAGACACATAAGTGATGGCACAGGTGCACTGTTTATGGAAATGATAAACTTTGAAAATGTCTCATGTTCTAATGTAAATGATTTGTTGAACTCTGTTACATCTAGTGTTTTGAATGTTCTGGACACCATCGCCCCTATAAAGGCTAAAATGGTTAAAAATAAGCAGAAGGCGCCGTGGAGAAATGATGATTCGGTCAGGGCACAGAAAAGGGAGTGCCGCAGGGCCGAACGGAAATGGCGCAAGTCAAAGCTCCAGGTTCAAAAAGAGATTTACAAAGAAAAGCTGAACATGTACAACATAATCTTATGTAGAACTAGGGAAAGATATTTTTCTGAAATAATTGGAAGCTGCAGTAACAACTCGCGTGTCCTGTTTGCCACAGTAAACAGATTAACAAACCCTCCAGTTCAGCTGCCGTTAGAACTCATTTCCACATCCAAGTGTAATGAGTTTGCATTATTCTTTAATGACAAAGTTCAGGGCATTAAAAATGCTATAAATCCCACAATGCAAAAAATTACCCTAAAACCACCAAGACACTTAGAGCTAACTCACTTTGCACCAGTAACTGACAAAACTGTCCATGAGATCATCACCAGTCTGAGTTCATCTACATGCTGCCTTGATGTGTTACCCACCAGATTTCTAAAGTCTGTGCTGAACAGTTTGTTAGCACCATTCACTCACATAATTAACATGTCGCTTCAATCTGGAACATTCCCAATGTCTTTGAAAACTGCGGTCATAAAGCCTCTCCTAAAGAAGAGCAGTCTTGATGCCGCAGTACTGAGTCATTACCGGCCCATCTCTAATCTGCCATTTTGGGGCAAAGTCCTTGAAAAGGTTGTTTACAACAGTCTCATATTTCCTCTTAATAAACAACTCATTTGATGTTTTTCAGTCAGGTTTTAGACCTCATCACAGCACTGAGACTGCTCTTGTCAAGGTGACAAATGACATCCGCCTGAACACTGACACGGGCAAAGCCTCAGTCTTAATTCTGTTAGATCTGAGTGCTGCTTTTGACACTGTCGATCATGGGATCCTCTTACAGAGACTAGAGGACTGGGTGGGCATCACTGGCACTGCCCTAAACTGGTTAAGGTCCTATCTGGAAGACAGGAAGTACTTTGTTGAAATTGGTAGCTGTGTCTCAGACCACATGACCCTGACCTGTGGAGTGCCCCAAGGGTCAGTCCTGGGTCCTCTTCTGTTCAACCTCTACATGCTGCCGTTAGGTCAGTTGATACGCAGTGAAAATGTGTCCTATCACAATGATGCAGACGACACTCAGATCTATGTTTCACTGTCGGCAGGTGACTATGGACCAGTAGATTCACTCTGTCACTGCATCCAACAGATCAGTTTGTGGATGCAAAACAACTTTCTCCAGCTGAACTCAGACAAGACTGAAATAATCGTTTTTGGCCCACAGAAACAAAGAGAAAGTGTTAGCGGTCACCTCCAGAGTCTCGCTCTAAAACCTACAAACCAAATTAGAAATCTGGGGGTAATAATGGACTCAGACTTGAACTTTAACAGCCACGTCAAATGAATAACATCAGCAGCTTTTTACCATCTAAAAAACATTGCCAAAATCAAAAATATAGTGTCAAAACCAGATTTGGAGAGACTTATCCATGCGTTTGTCTCCAGTAGATTAGACTACTGTAACGGCCTGCTCACTGGCCTCTCCAAACGAGCTGTAAAACAGCTGCAGTACATCCAGAACGCTGCTGCTCGGGTCCTGACTAGAACCAGGAAGTATGATCACATTAGTCCTGTTCTCAGGTCTCTGCACTGCCCCCTGTGGCTCAGAGAAGAGACTTTAAAGCAGCTCTGCTTGTGTACAAGTCTCTCCATGGCCTAGCACCAAAGTACATCTTGGATATGTTAGTTCCATATGAACCATCTCGGACTCTGAGGACCTCAGGGACCGGCCTCCTGCTGGTGCCAGAGTCAGGACTAAACATGGACCGGCCTCCTGCTGGTGCCAGAGTCAGGACTAAACATGGACCGGCCTCCTGCTGGTGCCAGAGTCAGGACAAAACATGGGGAATCTGCGTTTCAGTTTTATGCAGCTAAAATCTGGAACAGTCTTCCTGAAGATGTGAGACAGTTTCTACTCTGACAATGTTCAAATCTAAGCTAAAAACAGTTTTGTTTAGCTGCGCATATGACTGAAAGGATTTTTTCTTTGCACTCTTCTCTTTTGTTTGTGATTTTATTAGTTTAGAAAATCAGTTGGATTGATAATTTTTAATTTAGTTAATTTTATTGTATTTCTGTTTCTGTAATTTCTTTGTGATTTGAATGCATTTTTCCTGCTGTGAAGCACTTTGAATTGCCTTGTGTATGAAATGTGCTCTACAAATAAACTTGCCTTGCCTTGCCAGGTCCCAAACTGCAGGTCCCAAATTGCAGGTCCCACACACTGCAGGTCCGAGTGTCAGACACACAGTCCCGGGCTCTCACAAACTGGGGTCGGTCTGTGAGGTCGTCCAGGATCCACTCTGCAGGTCGTACTCCACACCAGCCGTCTCCAGCTTGTCCCTCAGGAGCCGTCTCCAGCTTGTCCCTCAGGAGCCGTCTCCAGCTTGTCCCTCAGGAGCCGTCTCCAGCTTGTCCCTCAGGAGCCGTCTCCAGCTTGTCCCTCAGGAGCCGTCTCCAGCTTGTCCCTCAGGAGCCGTCTCCAGCTTGTCCCTCAGGAGCCGTCTCCAGCTTGTCCCTCAGGAGCCGTCTCCAGCTTGTCCCTCAGGAGCCGTCTCCAGCTTGTCCCTCAGGAGCCGTCTCCAGCTTGTCCCTCAGGAGCCGTCTCCAGCTTGTCCCTCAGGAGCTGATGGTGTTGAAGGCGCTGGAGAGATGAAAGAACAGGATCCTCACAGAGCTGCCAGGCTTCTCCAGGTGAGAGAGAGAGCGGTGCAGCAGGAGATGAAGGCGTCCTCCACACTGCAGCGTCCTCCACACTGCAGGGAGATGACGGCGTCCTCCACTCTGCAGGGAGATGACGCGACCTCCACACTGCAGGGAGATGACGGCGTCCTCCACATTGCAGGGAGATGAAGGCGTCCTCCACACTGCAGCGTCCTCCACACTGCAGGGAGATGACGGGGTCCTCCACACTGCAGCGTCCTCCACACTGCAGGGAGATGACGGGGTCCTCCACACTGCAGGGAGATGAAGGCGTCCTCCACACTGCAGCGTCCTCCACACTGCAGGGAGATGAAGGCGTCCTCCACACTGTCATACCCATGAGCAATACTAAGGTCCTTGGACCAGGAACTGTTGGTTCCTCGCACCCTTTTTGGGACCAGAGGAGACCGATCCTTCCAGACTGTTCCAGACTCTGGAACCATCTTCCGTTCTCCCTACGGTCACTGGACTCAGTTACTGCTTTTAAGGCTCAGCTTAAAACCTTTTTATTTAGTGGAGCCTTTTAAATGCACTTGTTTCAGGGACAGATTTGACTGTTTATTGTTGTATATGTATTGTTCACTGTAAGTTTTTAGTGTTTTTATTGTTTTATTCTGTGTTTTGTGAAGCACTTTGTGACTTCTGTCTGTGAAAGGTGCTATAGAAATAAAATTGACTTACTTACAATACTGTCGTACCCATGTGCAACACTGAAAAAAAGAGTGTTTATTTTACCATTATTAATAATAATAATAATTAAATCCGCAAGCGGCAATGATCGGCCCTCGCCACGCCGCAAGAGGAGGGGGCGTGGCTAACGCGCCCCAATTGTCCTTTTATTACATCGACTGCTGAATCTGTGATTCACATCTTCTCACTTTGTTTTACATGAAAAAGACATTTTATTTTGAATTCTTGGCAAAATGTGCGGCTTTGCCGCACAGAGACCGTGACTCTTTGAATAAAAATGTGGATAACTTTTGATGATCCTGAAGATGAGTCTCACCACATTTCATCAGGTTCATATGTCTAACGCCCTGAGGGGGAGGAGTTTGTGAAAGTCTAAAGTGTAAACATGTTCTGGCGATTTCCCCATTGGAATAACATGGGAGGTTTTGGTCATCGCTACAGCAACGACGTAACAATTATGACACGAGTCATGGAATTAGACATACACCCGATGCTATTCCGTAACACATCGAGAACACAATTCAACTTAGAATATGAAACGACACAGAAATTTCAGACATTTGTGTGGCAAGCTTGGGAGAAAACGCCAGGACTGATCACGCAGGCTGTTGTAAGCAGCCTGCGTGATCCTCCTGTGTCTCACCCTGTTTTTTCCCATGCTGGTTGGTTTTATTAGATATTCTGGAATAGGCGGGTCACATTTCTCATTGGTCAGCTTCACATCAAGGCACTTGGTATTTTTCCGTAGAGATCAAGCCTTGGGTAAACATTACCCAAACTCCTCTGGGCTGTCACACCCCCTCGGGTTAAACATCCTTTGGCCCATCTTTACGACCCCTTCACAAATGCAGTTTGTCACACACCCGTTCTTCTCTTAGACTAATGATGCAGATAATATATCACTATTATGCAGATAAAATACATCACAGAAATATAATCATATATTCACATTTTATCACACATGGGTCATTGACTTTTTTGATGGGGCCAAAATTGAGTTTTGTGTCAAATTTCATATAATTTCGCAAAACTAAACATTTAACCTCCATATAAAATCTGTAGGGGGCGCTGTGGCGCCAAATTAATTTATTTCACTTCAAGTAGGTTTAGGGCAAAGAGTTTAACAACTGATTCTAATTTGACGCAATTCGGACTTTATCTGCGCAAACGGCAGAAATGTTAAATTTGGGAGATTTCTGAAATTCTTGCTACAGTTTTCTGCTTCGCCGCACAGAGACCGTGACAGGGTCAATGTCATTTGAATAACTTTTGATGTCCCACTCCTCAGTAGCATTTTCACCCAATTTCAGCTTTTTAGGGCCAACGCCCTGGGAGGAGTTCATAAAAGTACCACGTTTGGAAAAACTCTAGAGTCATGCTTAGCCATTTTTGAAGCAATATGGCCGACATTTGGTTGGGCGGACGGCGTTGCCGTAATAATATTTTTTACTTCTCTTGTCACCATCTACCTCTGCGCCAAATTTCATGATTCTACATCAGATTTTTTTTGGGTCATTTCTATCTCTCAATGCATTTTTGGTACATTTGGGGGCGCTGACGCGCACATTCTTTTAATTTTAGAAAAGGGAAATAGCCAGAATGTAGAGAGGCACGATTTTTAAAGGTGTGAACATTTTTGTGACTTTTCGTCAATGTCACTGGGTGAAAAATAGGGGGGTTGGTCCTGAGAAGAAAGAAGAAGAAAGAAGAAGAATATTCCGATGCGAAAACAATGTTTCCCATTTTTCAAATATCATAAACTATACATTTTCGGAAAGCACTCGCGCTTTCCTACCTCATGGTGTGGGTCCCTGGTCACTGACGGGTACTTTCGTTAATTTTGAGTGGGCTCCGCCCACTTTGTGTTTTTGGCCCTCTAAACAGTAATAATGTTACATTTTTGCATTACATGTTTATATGAACTGAACATAAAGAGATGGGGAACGTATTCGTGAGCTGCTTAGGGCAAATGTAAAGTGCTCGTTTAGTGCGCACTTTTGCATGGGCTTCGCCCGTTTACAACGGTAATGTTCCATTTTCCTATTACTAATTAGTCTGCACGGGGCGTGCGTGAGTGGAGGAGTGCGTTAGTGAGTGTTTGGAAGTGGGCGAGCGCTTTGCGCTCGATTTCGTGCGCACTACGTGCGCACTTTCGCAGCCGTGCTTTGCACGGCCTTACGAGATTAATAGGCCTCTCGCAGCTTGTGGCGCTCGGGCCTAATAATAATAATAATAATAATAATAATAATAATAATAATAATAATAATAATAATAATAATATAATAATTATAATTATAATAATATAGTGGCCAATAAATACTTTGACTCATCAAAATGTATCTACCTGCGTTGCACCAATGAAATTTCCCCATGTGGGACAATAAAGGAATATCTTATCTTATCTTAAAAATATGACCGTTTCTCTCAGTCACGTGATGATCCGTGTTCGTGACACACGCGGGACTGAAGTGCGCTTGTGCCCTGCGCGCGCTCCGACCGCGGGGGGGCGGGGTTCCACGTCACATTTAACACTCGGCCACTTCCGGGTCTCTGCTGAGCGTGCGCACGTGACCCACTTCCGGACACGCCTTCTCGCGCTGCCCCTTTCATTAAAACAAACGCGCCTCAGTCCGCGCCGAGCTCCACCGAAGAGTGACGGAAACAGCCGAGTCCCAGGCCCCTCCCCCCTCCGCACGCACCGGGACCAGCGCCAGCCCCGAGACCAGGACCGGACCAGGACCGACACCAGCACCGACACCAGCACCGGAACCAGCACCGGAACCAGCACGCGGCTCGGAACAGTTCGGAGCGGTTCGGAAACACTCGGGATGTCTCGGCTCCTGGAGAAGAAAGCGGACAAAATGAAGGAGAACAACGCAAAGGTTTGACCGCGGATCTATCACAATATCAGGCTTTGACTTTTAACGGTTTTAACTGTTTTCACCGGTGCGTGCGGTCATCACGCACGCGCGGGGCTGCGGCTCACGCACGCGCGCGGCTCCGGTTCAACTCTAGACTTGTTACGGTTTTTAATCACTTTTTCCTCAGTTTGTGCTTTTTGTCGCTGCTTTTATGACTCGCGCGGCTGAGTTCCGCTTTTCGCCCCGCAGCGCGACGCGCCGCACCGCTCCCGGGTCTAGACTGCGATCTGGCGCGGCCCGGAGCGGCCCGGGGCGGCTGCGCGCGGTTCTGATTCCGTTTGTCAGAGTTTTGTGCGTTTTTTGTGCTTTTGACTGCGCGCCGTTAGAGACAGGCGCGGGAGGCGCGGGAGGCGCGGGAGGCGCGGGAGGCGCGTGGCGCTTTGTTTCTGTGAAAGGAAACGAGGAAGGAAGCGGCGGGGGAGGGGCTAGGACACGAAGGAGGAGAGAAGGACGGATTAGACGAGGAGAGAAGGAGAGGAGACAAGGAGAGAGGAGAGAAGGACGGATGAGACAAGGAGAGAGGAGAGAAGGAGAGGAGACAAGGAGAGAGGAGAGAAGGACGGATGAGACAAGGAGAGAGGAGAGAAGGAGATGAGACAAGGAGAGAGGGGAGAAGGACGGATGAGACAAGGAGAGAGGAGAGAAGGAGATGAGACAAGGAGAGTCTAGAGGAGATGAGGACAGAGGAGACACTACGGTGGCCTAAAGGGATCAGATGACAAACTCATGCTGTTTGAAATGTGTGAAACAAGAGCCGGGTTTTTAAATCAGGAAGAGGAACAGACCAGGACTTGTAGAAGGATTTAGTCCCGGTTTAGTCCTGGTTTAGTCCTCTTTTAGACCTGGTTTAGACCTGGTTTAGTCCCGGTTTAGTCCTGGTTTAGTCCTGGTTTAGACCTGGTTTAGACCTGGTTTAGTCCCGGTTTAGTCCTGGTTTAGTCCTGGTTTAGACCTGGTTTAGACCTGGTTTGGACCTGGTTTTGTCCTGGTTTGGACCTGGTTTAGACCTGGTTTAGACCTGGTTTGGACCTGGTTTTGTCCTGGTTTGGACCTGGTTTAGTCGCAGGACTAACTCTGGACTAACTCTGGACTAACTCAGGAATAACTTTGGACTAACTCAGGAATAACTTTGGACTAACTCTGGACTAACTCAGGAATAACTTTGGACTAACGCAGGACTAACTCAGGAATAACTCTGGACTAACTCTGGACTAACTCAGGAATAACTCTGGACTAACTCTGGACTAACTCTGGACTAACTCTGGACTAACTCAGGAATAACTTTGGACTAACGCAGGACTAACTCAGGAATAACTTTGGACTAACGCAGGACTAACTCAGGAATAACTCAGGAATAACTCTGGACTAACTCTGGACTAACTTTGGACTAACGCAGGACTAACTCAGGAATAACTCTGGACTAACTCAGGAATAACTCTGGACTAACTCTGGACTAACTCAGGAATAACTTTGGACTAACGCAGGACTAACTCAGGAATAACTCTGGACTAACGCAGGACTAACTCAGGAATAACTCTGGACTAACTCTGGACTAACTCAGGAATAACTTTGGACTAACGCAGGACTAACTCTGGACTAACTCTGGACTAACTCTGGACTAACTCTGGACTAACTCAGGAATAACTCTGGAATAACTCTGGAATAACTCTGGACTAACGCAGGAATAACTCTGGACTAACTCTGGAATAACTCTGGAATAACTCTGGACTAACTCTGGACTAACGCAGGAATAACTCTGGAATAACTCTGGAATAACTCTGGACTAACTCTGGACTAACTCTTGACTAACTCTGGACTAACTCTGGACTAACTCAGGAATAACTCTGGACTAACGCAGGAATAACTCTGGACTAACTCTGGACTAACTCAGGAATAACTCTGGACTAACTCTTGACTAACTCTGGACTAACTCTGGACTAACTCAGGAATAACTCTGGACTAACGCAGGAATAACTCTGGACTAACTCTGGACTAACTCAGGAATAACTCTGGACTAACTCAGGAATAACTTTGGAATAACTCTGGAATAACTCTGGACTAATTCTGGAGTCTGGACTAACTCTGGACTAACACAGAACTAACTCTGGAGTCTGGACTAACTCTGGACTAACGCAGGACTAACTCTGGACTAACTCTGGACTAACTCTGGACTAACTTTGGACTAACTCTTGACTAACTCTGGAATAACGCAGGACTAACGCAGGACTAACTCTGGAGTCTGGACTAACTCTGGACTAACTCTGGACTAACTCAGGAATAACTATGGAATAACTCTGGAATAACGCAGGACTAACGCAGGACTAACGCAGGACTAACTCTGGACTAACTCTGGACTAACTCTGGAGTCTGGACTAACTCTGGACTAACGCAGGAATAACTCTGGAATAACTCTGGAGTCTGGACTAACTCTGGACTAACTCTGGACTAACTCTGGTCTAACTCTGGACTAACTATGGAATAACTCTGGAATAACGCAGCACTAACGCAGGACTAACTCTGGAGTCTGGACTAACTCTGGACTAACTCTGGAGTCTGGACTAACTCTGGACTAACTCTGGAGTCTGGACTAACTCTGGACTAACGCAGGACTAACTCTGGACTAAATCTGGACTAACTCTGGACTAACGCAGGACTAACTCTGGACTAACTCTGGACTAACTCTGGAGTCTGGAATAACTCTGGAATAACTCTGGAATAACTCTGGAATAACGCAGGACTAACTCTGGACTAACTCTGGACTAACTCTGGAGTCTGGACTAACTCTGGACTAACGCAGGAATAACTCTGGAATAACTCTGGAGTCTGGACTAACTCTGGACTAACTCTGGACTAACTCTGGTCTAACTCTGGACTAACGCAGGAATAACTCTGGAATAACTCTGGAGTCTGGACTAACTCTGGACTAACACAGAACTAACTCTGGAGTCTGGACTAACTCTGGACTAACGCAGGACTAACTCTGGACTAACTCTGGACTAACTCTGGACTAACTTTGGACTAACTCTTGACTAACTCTGGAATAACGCAGGACTAACGCAGGACTAACTCTGGAGTCTGGACTAACTCTGGACTAACTCTGGACTAACTCAGGAATAACTATGGAATAACTCTGGAATAACGCAGGACTAACGCAGGACTAACGCAGGACTAACTCTGGACTAACTCTGGACTAACTCTGGAGTCTGGA
Source organism: Eucyclogobius newberryi (assembly GCF_026437365.1). Classification (NCBI taxonomy): domain Eukaryota; kingdom Metazoa; phylum Chordata; class Actinopteri; order Gobiiformes; family Gobiidae; genus Eucyclogobius; species Eucyclogobius newberryi. The sequence goes on from NW_027315945.1 coordinate 43,025,742, forward strand.
CTAACTCTGGACTAACGCAGGAATAACTCTGGAATAACTCTGGAGTCTGGACTAACTCTGGACTAACTCTGGACTAACTCTGGTCTAACTCTGGACTAACTATGGAATAACTCTGGAATAACGCAGCACTAACGCAGGACTAACTCTGGAGTCTGGACTAACTCTGGACTAACTCTGGAGTCTGGACTAACTCTGGACTAACTCTGGAGTCTGGACTAACTCTGGACTAACGCAGGACTAACTCTGGACTAAATCTGGACTAACTCTGGACTAACGCAGGACTAACTCTGGACTAACTCTGGACTAACTCTGGAGTCTGGAATAACTCTGGAATAACTCTGGAATAACTCTGGAATAACGCAGGACTAACTCTGGACTAACTCTGGACTAACTCTGGACTAACTGGAGTCTGGACTAACTCTGGACTAACTCTGGAATAACTATGGAATAACTCTGGAATAACGCAGGACTAACTCTGGAGTCTGGACTATCTCTGGACTAACTCTGGACTAACTCTGGAGTCTGGACTAACGCAGGACTAACGCAGGACTAACTCTGGAGTCTGGACTAACTGGACTAACGCAGGACTAACTCTGGACTAACTCTGGACTAACTCTGGACTAACTCTGGAATAACTATGGAATAACGCAGGACTAACTCTGGAGTCTGGACTATCTCTGGACTAACTCTGGACTAACTCTGGAGTCTGGACTAACTCTGGACTAACGCAGGAATAACTCTGGACTAACGCAGGAATAACTCTGGAATAACGCAGGACTAACTCTGGACTAACTCTGGAGTCTGGACTAACTCTGGAATAACTCAGGAATAACTATGGAATAACTCTGGAATAACGCAGGACTAACGCAGTACTAACTCTGGAGTCTGGACTAACTCTGGAGTAACTCTGGACTAACTCTGGAATAACTATGGACTAACTCTGGAGTCTGGACTAACTCTGGAATAACTCTGGACTAACTCTGGAGTCTCGACTAACTCTGGACTAACACTGGACTAACTCTGGAATAACTATGGAATAACTCTGGAATAACGCAGGACTAACTCTGGACTAACTCTGGACTAACTCTGGAATAACTATGGAATAACTCTGGAATAACGCAGGACTAACTCTGGACTAACTCTGGACTAACTCTGGACTAACTCTGGAGTAACTCTGGACTAACTCTGGAATAACTATGGACTAACTCTGGAGTCTGGACTAACTCTGGAATAACTCTGGACTAACTCTGGAGTCTGGACTAACTCTGGAATAACTCTGGACTAACTCTGGAGTCTCGACTAACTCTGGACTAACGCTGGACTAACTCTGGACTAACTCTGGACTAACTCTGGAATAACTCTGGAATAACGCAGGACTAACTCTGGACTAACTCTGGACTAACTCTGGAGTCTGGACTAACTCTGGACTAACTCTGGACTAACTCTGGACTAACTCTGGACTAACTCTGGAGTCTGGACTAACTCTGGACTAACGCAGGACTAACTTTGGACTAACTCTAGAATAACTATGGAATAACTCTGGAATAACGCAGGACTAACGCAGGACTAACTCTGGAGTCTGGACTATCTCTGGACTAACTCTGGACTAACTCTGGAGTCTGGACTAACTGGACTAACTCTGGACTAACTCTGGACTAACTCTGGACTAACTCTGGAATGACGCAGGACTAACGCAGGACTAACGCAGGACTAACGCAGGACTAACTCTGGAGTCTGGACTATCTCTGGACTAACTCTGGAGTCTGGACTAACTCTGGACTAACGCAGGAATAACTCTGGACTAACGCAGGAATAACTCTGGAATAACGCAGGACTAACTCTGGACTAACTCTGGAGTCTGGACTAACTCTGGACTAACTCAGGAATAACTCTGGAATAACGCAGGACTAACTCTGGACTAACTCTGGAATAACTATGGACTAACTCTGGAGTCTGGACTAACTCTGGACTAACTCTGGACTAACTCTGGAGTCTGGACTAACTCTGGACTAACGCAGGAATAACTCTGGAATAACTCTGGAGTCTGGACTAACTCTGGACTAACTCTGGACTAACTCTGGAATAACTATGGAATAACGCAGGACTAACTCTGGACTAACTCTGGACTAACTCTGGAGTCTGGACTAACTCTGGATTAACTCTGGACTAAGTCTGGACTAACTCTGGTCTAACGCAGGAATAACTCTGGAGTCTGGACTAACTCTGGACTAACTCTGGACTAACTCTGGACTGACTCTGGAATAACTATGGACTAACTCTGGACTAACTCTGGAATAACTATGGAATAACTCTGGAATAACGCAGGACTAACTCTGGAGTCTGGACTAACTCTGGACTAACTCAGGAATAACTATGGACTAACTCTGGAGTCTGGACTAACTCTGGACTAACTCTGGAATAACTATGGAATAACTCTGGAATAACGCAGGACTAACGCAGGACTAACTCTGGAGTCTGGACTAACTCTGGACTAACTCTGGACTAAGTCTGGACTAACTCTGGTCTAACGCAGGAATAACTCTGGAGTCTGGATTAACTCTGGACTAACTCTGGAATAACTCTGGTATAACGCAGGAATAACTCTGGAGTCTGGACTAACTCTGGACTAACTCTGGAATAACTCTGGTATAACGCAGGAATAACTCTGGAGTCTGGACTAACTCTGGACTAACTCTGGACTAAGTCTGGACTAACTCTGGTCTAAGTCTGGACTAACTCTGGTCTAACGCAGGAATAACTCTGGAGTCTGGACTAACTCTGGACTAACTCTGGAATAACTATGGAATAACTCTGGAATAACGCAGGACTAACGCAGGACTAACTCTGGAATAACTCTGGTATAACGCAGGATTAACTCTGGAGTCTGGACTAACTCTGGACTAACTCTGGAATAACTATGGAATAACTCTGGAATAACGCAGGACTAACGCAGGACTAACTCTGGAGTCTGGACTAACTCTGGACTAACTCTGGTCTAAGTCTGGACTAACTCTGGTCTAACGCAGGAATAACTCTGGAGTCTGGACTAACTCTGGACTAACTCTGGAATAACTATGGAATAACTCTGGAATAACGCAGGACTAACGCAGGACTAACTCTGGAATAACTCTGGTATAACGCAGGATTAACTCTGGAGTCTGGACTAACTCTGGACTAACTCTGGAATAACTATGGAATAACTCTGGAATAACGCAGGACTAACGCAGGACTAACTCTGGAGTCTGGACTAACTCTGGACTAACTCTGGTCTAAGTCTGGACTAACTCTGGTCTAACGCAGGAATAACTCTGGAGTCTGGACTAACTCTGGACTAACAAAAGGTGTTACGGGGGTTCCTCTGGTGGTTCCTCACAGTTAAAGTTCTCACGGTTCTCCTTTTTCTTATGGTTCTCCTGGTTCTTATCTTATCTTATGGTTCTTATGGTTCTCCTGGTTCTTATCTTATCTTATGGTTCTCCTGGTTCTCATCTGCAGAACAAAGAGAAGGACAAAGGTCTGAAGCTGAGGGAGAAGGAGGCGCGGGAGCGGGAGGTGCGCTCAGGAAACGGTCACTTCTTCACCTCCATCACTGTTTCTGCAACAACTTTGTGTTCATCATGTAACAGAAGCATCACAGCTAAAGAAGCATTGTGTTGTCCAGGTAACACACACACACACACACAGAGACACACACACACACACACTCACACACACACACACACAGAGACACACACACACACACACACACACACACACACACACACACACATGTGAAGTGGGTCATGTTTAACATTTGTGAATCAGAATCAGGTCAGAAGCAAATGACCAGTCATAGGCCCCCCTGACCCCTCCCCCTGACCCCTCCCCCTGTGACCCTTCCCCCTGACCCCTCCCCCTGACCCCTCCCCCTGTGACCCTTCCCCCTGACCCCTCCCCCTGACCCCTCCCCCTGTGACCCTTCCCCCTGACCCCTCCCCCTGACCCCTCCCCCTGTGACCCTTCCCCCTGACCCCTCCCCCTGACCCCTCCCCCTGTGACCCCTTCCCCTCTGACCCCTCCCCTTCTGACCCCTCCCCTTCTGACCCCTCCCCTTCTGACCCCTCCCCTTCTGACCCCTCCCCTTCTGAGCTCCAGACGGGCGGAGCTTCTGTCCAAACTCTACTTCCTGGTTTCAGGGGGCGGGCTTTGGTGCTACTGGGCTGTGATTGGTGCTTTTTATGAGCAACAAAACCATGTGATTAAAAAACAAGATTTATTTTTCCCAGGATGCAACGTGACGATTCACAACCGCTGCAGAGACAGTTTACCCTGCTGCGCCAAGATGAAGCAGAAGGTGAGGAACTACTAACTGTCTAAACCAGGTCTAAACCAGGTCTAAACCAGGTCTAAACCAGGACTATACCAGGACTAAACCAGGACTAAACCAGGTCTGAACCAGGACTAAACCAGGACTAAACCAGGACTAAACCAGGACTAAACCAGGACTAAACCAGGACTAAACCAGGTCTAAACCAGGACTATACCAGGTCTAAACATGGACTAAACCAGGACTAAACCAGGTCTAAACCAGGTCTAAACCAGGTCTAAACCAGGACTAAACCAGGTCTGAACCAGGACTAAACCAGGACTAAACCAGGACTAAACCAGGACTAAACCAGGTCTAAACCAGGTCTAAACCAGGACTAAACCAGGTCTGAACCAGGTCTAAACCAGGACTATACCAGGACTAAACCAGGACTAAACCAGGTCTAAACCAGGACTAAACCAGGTCTAAACCAGGTCTAAACCAGGACTAAACCAGGTCTGAACCAGGACTAAACCAGGTCTAAACCAGGACTATACCAGGACTAAACCAGGACTAAACCAGGTCTAAACCAGGACTAAACCAGGTCTAAACCAGGTCTAAACCAGGACTAAACCAGGTCTAAACCAGGTCTAAACCAGGACTAAACCAGGTCTAAACCAGGTCTAAACCAGGTCTAAACCAGGTCTAAACCAGGACTAAACCAGGTCTAAACCAGGACTAAACCAGGTCTAAATCAGGTCTAAACCAGGTCTAAACCAGGTCTAAACCAGGACTATACCAGGACTAAACCAGGACTAAACCAGGTCTAAACCAGGACTAAACCAGGTCTAAACCAGGTCTAAACCAGGACTAAACCAGGTCTGAACCAGGACTAAACCAGGTCTAAACCAGGTCTAAACCAGGACTAAACCAGGTCTAAACCAGGTCTAAACCAGGACTATACCAGGACTAAACCAGGACTAAACCAGGTCTAAACCAGGACTAAACCAGGTCTAAACCAGGTCTAAACCAGGACTAAACCAGGTCTGAACCAGGACTAAACCAGGACTAAACCAGGTCTAAACCAGGTCTAAACCAGGACTAAACCAGGACTAAACCAGGTCTAAACCAGGACTATACCAGGACTAAACCAGGACTAAACCAGGTCTAAACCAGGACTAAACCAGGACTAAACCAGGTCTAAACCAGGTCTAAACCAGGTCTAAACCAGGACTAAACCAGGTCTGAACCAGGACTAAACCAGGACTAAACCAGGACTAAACCAGGACTAAACCAGGACTAAACCAGGACTAAACCAGGTCTAAACCAGGACTATACCAGGACTAAACCAGGACTAAACCAGGACTAAACCAGGTCTAAACCAGGTCTAAACCAGGACTAAACCAGGTCTGAACCAGGACTAAACATGGACTAAACCAGGACTAAACCAGGTCTAAACCAGGTCTAAACCAGGTCTAAACCAGGACTAAACCAGGTCTGAACCAGGACTAAACCAGGACTAAACCAGGACTAAACCAGGACTAAACCAGGTCTAAACCAGGTCTAAACCAGGACTAAACCAGGTCTGAACCAGGTCTAAACCAGGACTATACCAGGACTAAACCAGGACTATACCAGGACTAAACCAGGACTAAACCAGGACTAAACCAGGACTAAACCAGGTCTAAACCAGGACTAAACCAGGACTAAACCAGGACTAAACCAGGACTAAACCAGGACTAAACCAGGTCTAAACCAGGACTAAACCAGGACTAAACCAGGTCTAAACCAGGACTATACCAGGACTAAACCAGGACTAAACCAGGACTAAACCAGGACTAAACCAGGACTAAACCAGGTCTAAACCAGGTCTAAACCAGGACTAAACCAGGACTAAACCAGGTCTAAACCAGGACTAAACCAGGACTAAACATGGACTAAACCAGGACTAAACCAGGACTAAACCAGGACTAAACCAGGTCTAAACCAGGACTAAACATGGACTAAACCAGGACTAAACCAGGACTAAACCAGGACTAAACCAGGTCTAAACCAGGACTAAACCAGGTCTAAACCAGGTCTAAACCAGGTCTAAACCAGGTCTAAACCAGGTCTAAACCAGGACTAAACCAGGACTAAACCAGGACTAAACATGGACTAAACCAGGACTAAACCAGGACTAAACCAGGACTAAACCAGGTCTAAACCAGGACTAAACATGGACTAAACCAGGACTAAACCAGGTCTAAACCAGGACTAAACCAGGTCTAAACCAGGTCTAAACCAGGACTAAACCAGGACTAAACATGGACTAAACCAGGACTAAACCAGGACTAAACCAGGACTAAACCAGGTCTAAACCAGGTCTAAACCAGGACTAAACCAGGTCTAAACCAGGACTAAACCAGGTCTGGTGTGTTTTTTTCTGCAGCAGACAAAGTTGACATTGTCCAGGAACAGTTCAGCTCTTCAGAACGTCTCCATGAGAACCAAGAGTGAGTCTCCTCCGTGTTTTTAACGTCTCTGTTTAAAGTTCTGAACTACATAGTTCTTTTGTCCTGGCGCCCTCTGCTGGACACAATTTATCACATAAAGCCTCTTCTGCCCCCTGCAGGTCAGATGCTGAAGGAGCGTCCCACGTCTGCCATTTACCCGTCAGAGCTCAGACTTTCCAAACGTGTTCGCTCCAGTTTGTCTCTGTCCAAGAGCGTTTCCACCAACAACATCGCAGGGTGACTTCATTTTCATTCCATTCATTTTGTAACGACCAAGATCACAACAGCAGTTTCCTCCAGGGCGACGGGGCGGAGCTCCGAGCGGGCGTGGGGGCGGAGCTTGTGATCGTCATGTGGGTGTGTTTCAGAGCGGGCGGAGCTTGTGATCGTCATGTGGGTGTGTTTCAGAGGGGGCGGAGCTTATGATCGTCATGTGGGTGTGTTTCAGAGGGGGCGGAGCTTGTGATCGTCATGTGGGTGTGTTTCAGAGCGGGCGGAGCTTGTGATCGTCATGTGGGTGTGTTTCAGAGGGGGCGGAGCTTGTGATCGTCATGTGGGTGTGTTTCAGAGCGGGCGGAGCTTGTGATCGTCATGTGGGTGTGTTTCAGAGGGGGCGGAGCTTGTGATCGTCATGTGGGTGTGTTTCAGAGGGGGCGGAGCTTATGATCATCATGTGGGTGTGTTTCAGAGCGGGCGGAGCTTGTGATCGTCATGTGGGTGTGTTTCAGAGGGGGCGGAGCTTGTGTGATCGTCATGTGGGTGTGTTTCAGAGCGGGCGGAGCTTGTGATCATCATGTGGGTGTGTTTCAGAGCGGGCGGAGCTTGTGATCATCATGTGGGTGTGTTTCAGAGGGGGCGGAGCTTGTGATCGTCATGTGGGTGTGTTTCAGAGGGGGCGGAGCTTGTGATCGTCATGTGGGTGTGTTTCAGAGGGGGCGGAGCTTATGATCGTCATGTGGGTGTGTTTCAGAGCGGGCGGAGCTTGTGATCATCATGTGGGTGTGTTTCAGAGGGGGCGGAGCTTGTGATCGTCATGTGGGTGTGTTTCAGAGGGGGCGGAGCTTGTGATCGTCATGTGGGTGTGTTTCAGAGGGGGCGGAGCTTATGATCATCATGTGGGTGTGTTTCAGAGCGGGCGGAGCTTGTGATCGTCATGTGGGTGTGTTTCAGAGGGGGCGGAGCTTGTGTGATCGTCATGTGGGTGTGTTTCAGAGGGGGCGGAGCTTATGATCATCATGTGGGTGTGTTTCAGAGCGGGCGGAGCTCGTGATCGTCATGTGGGTGTGTTTCAGAGGGGGCGGAGCTTGTGATCGTCATGTGGGTGTGTTTCAGAGGGGGCGGAGCTTGTGTGATCGTCATGTGGGTGTGTTTCAGAGCGGGCGGAGCTTGTGTGATCGTCATGTGGGTGTGTTTCAGAGGGGGCGGAGCTTGTGTGATCGTCATGTGGGTGTGTTTCAGAGCGGGCGGAGCTTGTGATCGTCATGTGGGTGTGTTTCAGAGGGGGCGGAGCTTGTGATCATCATGTGGGTGTGTTTCAGAGGGGGCGGAGCTTATGATCGTCATGTGGGTGTGTTTCAGAGGGGGCGGAGCTTGTGATCGTCATGTGGGTGTGTTTCAGAGGGGGCGGAGCTTATGATCGTCATGTGGGTGTGTTTCAGAGGGGGCGGAGCTTATGATCGTCATGTGGGTGTGTTTCAGAGGGGGCGGAGCTTATGATCGTCATGTGGGTGTGTTTCAGAGGGGGCGGAGCTTATGATCGTCATGTGGGTGTGTTTCAGAGGGGGCGGAGCTTGTGTGATCGTCATGTGGGTGTGTTTCAGAGGGGGCGGAGCTTGTGTGATCGTCATGTGGGTGTGTTTCAGAGCGGGCGGAGCTTGTGATCGTCATGTGGGTGTGTTTCAGAGGGGGCGGAGCTTATGATCATCATGTGGGTGTGTTTCAGAGCGGGCGGAGC